>NC_138109.1:83019538-83262038 GCF_964146895.1 Miniopterus schreibersii | reverse complement strand
AGTTTAATGCTATAAAAAAATAAAAGTCGGGTCACAATTACAATTGCTACAGCTTCTTTAGCAACGTCTACTTCATACGTAATAATGTGTTAGTAGTTAAGTTTGGGCCTCGTTAAAAAAACAACCCACAGCCTTTAAAGTTATATAAACATGCTAAGAGACATTAAAGTTTTCTTCTTTTAAGATTTTCATGGTGAGAAAGTGGAGCTATTATAGTTGATTCCTGGTAAATTTTACAAAAGTGAAGAAACTCAGATGATTGGATCCAACGTGATCTGTTAACCGTAATATTTCTATACTCTTAAAAGTTTTAGAGATTTTTTAACCATAGGGAAAGTATGTTTGTAAATCAAATTAATCTGTTTTTACAAAGGGGAACATTAAAGTCAGGAAGACCTCAACAGAGATCTGGCTTGTGCACAGACCTCAATCTTTGCACCTAAATATAGGAAGGTTTTGGAAACTCTGAGGCATGGTATCCCTCATCCATAGGAAAGGTTTTTCCTTCTCCTTTCCATGCCCCAGCTAGTGACACTCATCCAAAATATATATGTAAATTAAAAACTCCTAAATCCTTATGCTGAAGCAACCCATTTTCCTTCAGACTGTAACTAATGAGGCTTGTGGCCCTCCTTCATTGGATGGCAGGAAGGAGGTAGAAAAGGTGAGAAGTGAGGCCCTGGCCGGTTTGGCTCAGTGGTTAGCGCACCGGCCTGCAGAGAGAAAGGTCCTGGGTTCGATTCCAGCCAAAGGCACGTGCCTCCTTTGCAGGTTCAATCCCTGGCCCTGATCAGGACACCTGTGGGAGGCAACCAATCGATATGTCTCTCTCACATGGACATCTCTCTCTCCCCTTCCCTCCCTTCCCTCTCTCTGAAAAGAAATGGAAAAAATATTCTCAGGTGAGGATTAAAAAAAAAAAAAAAAGGGAGAGAAGTAAGGCGGGGGCAGGGGGTAAGGGCATGGAGGGCGCACTCCTTAGAGCCGGCCCCCAGGGAGCTGCCACTCCGGGCCGCTGAAGCCATCCTCTTCGTCTGAGCACCGAAGGCTTCCTCGGGAGATGAAGACCTTCCCACCCCCACTGCTGTTTAAAAAATTTAGTGGACTTATTTTGGTATGACTTGAGGTTTACAGAAAAGTTGCAAAGATAGTACAGAATTTCTGAATACCCCTGACTGATATCACCATGGTACAGTTGTCACAACTGAGGAACTGCCATGGGACACTACAGTTAACCAGACTCCAGCCTTTATCTGATGTCACCATTCTTCCTGTTATGGCCTTTCCTGCTCCAGGGTCCCACCCTGGTGGCACTCGCTCATCCTACCTCCCCAGTCCCCTCTGGTCCATGGCAGTTTTTGTCTTTCCTTTTTTCCATGGCCTTAGCCACCTTAAAGGGCACTGGCCACCCACCAGGCTGATTAGGTCTTCTTTTTATCTCCCGAGTAGAGAGAGATTCCCCAAGGACAGGCTGGGCTAGGAGGGCAGGGAGGGCCCCAGAGGCTGGATGTGTGGTTTTCTGCACACATAGGTGTGGGGAGATCCTGGAGGTCCAGACATTGTCTGTTTTGATCTACCCTGTTAAATTGCTAAGTCAACACCAGCACCTCAACAAACTCACTAACCGGCTCCTGTGGCCCTGGGAGCCATCAGTCTGCAGAACGCGGTTCCAGACTCATCACAGGAAACTCTCATAACTGTCGTTGGTCTCATCACTTTCAGCCAAAGCGTCATCTGTCTTGTCCAACCCCCAGAGGCTTTAACCGTTAACTAAAGCATGCACACGTGTGGATTGTGTATGCTTGTATGTGCACAGACAAGCACACCATCCCTGCATTTATTTCTCTCTCGAAGGTGTGTGCACTTGCGGGCAGTGTCCGAAGCAGCCGCAGCGCCACCGTGCGTTCCGCCCCGAGTTAAGGATCGTGTCCGGTGCTTCCCAGCCTCTGGCAGCGGGCGGCCGCACAGATCAGGCTCATGAGGAGCCACTGTTCTCAGATGGCCAGAGCCTCATTAGTGCTCAGTGACCTGGAACACCACCAGACAGCCCTGCGCTTGGCCGGAGGGAGAGCCTGCGCTGGCCCTGTGTGTGCCCTGCCTGGGCCCGGGAGAGGCTTCTGGGGGAGGCTGTGTGCTGGCCGTGTGCACGCTCCCCCACACCCAGCGCGGGGAGTCTGCACTGCCACAGTAGAGTCTGTGAACACACTTGCTATCCCGACAGCAGGTTCTGTCCTCTGGCTTAAAGGGGGGGAAAACCTGAAGCATTCCCCCTGTTCACGATGCCTGCATTTAGGACACGGGGCTGTTTTGGGGGCTGCCTGCCTGGGTCTCGCGAAAAGTCATGCGCTCTCTCCCCGCAGAGCTGGAGAAGGAGCTGCCCCGGAGGCCCAGGAAGGTCTGCATCGTGAAGATGGTGGGAACCCGAAACCTGTGGAAAAACATCGTGGTCCTGTGTGTGAACTCGTGAGTCACGGGGGACACACCTGAGGCCCAGGCAGGGAGGGGCTGGAAACTCTCCTCCCCAGCTGGACTTTGGCCTATAGCCCAGCCGGGCCCTCTGGCCTGCCCTGGCTCCACTCTTTGCTAAGGGGCCCCAGCTAGGTCTGATAAGCCTGTCAGAGCTTCCTGACAGTGGTTGGAAGGTTACAACTGCTGGAGGATATGGACCCCACCCCTAGCCACGGGCAGCTAGAGCCCCTGCTGGCCACCCCAGCCAGCAGGCCCGGCTTGTTACCCTTCTTGCTGCCCAGGCAGGGGCCCTGGCTGGTCCACACAGACGTGCGTCAGAGAGTAGGCCAGGCTGGTCCTTCGGCTCCCCATGGCGGTTTCCATCAAAGTGGCTCCATTTAATCAGTACTCGATATTGGGGTTCCTGATTAAATTTGAGGAAGTATACAAAAGGTGCTACTAGCAAAGCTATGGGAGAGCTCAGGTCTTACTTACACCCTGTCCTACAGACTGGAGACCAAGGCCCAGGCACAGGGATAACCAGCTATGTCCACCTGGCTGATCAGGGCCCAAGACCTCAGGCCTTAGCCTCCAGGCCCAGAGTTGGCACTGGCACAGCCACCACCCTGCTGTCCAGTCTTGGGCAGATGCTGGCTAGACCAGTAGGACCATTAAGAATGGAGCGACTTCTCCAAGTTGTATTATGGAAAAAATACAAAATGTGACGAAGACAAGGTGACAGTTTGGTGATTTTTGCTGGGGGTGTCTGTCTCTCTTTGTGGTCAGAGGACTTCCTCTCCACCCCAACAAAAGGGTGGAGACTTTCCTGTGCCCTTGGTAAGCCGGGAAGGAGAAGCAGGCATTTGGGACCCAGAGGTGGACTGAAGCTCAGTTGCTAGATGACAAAAGGATGGCACAGGGAGCCGGGCCCTCTACCGAGTGTTTCCCACATGGATGCCCATGTGTTTGGCGTGTGTTTGGCGCTGGTGGCCTCCTGCTGCAGGGGTGGGGCCTGCTGCCCTTGGCTGGTGCATCCTCCGGGTGATGGGAGAGCACAGGGAGTGGGAGGAGAAGGGGCGTGTTAGCTCGGATGCTGAGTGCAGACAGCAGGGGGGCCCCTCAGGTGCAGGCATTTTACCACATCCAAAGGGCCTTCAGAGCCCTGGGAACAGCCTGCGCATCGTGGACCCTGCTGTAGCATCCTGGGTGTGCAGAGATGCATATTTATCCCTGTTCCCAGGGCGGACATCTGTCTGCAGCAGCCGGGACACTCATTTCCAGCAGGTTTCTGTGATCCTATGGGGCAGTTAGAGGCCTGACCCAGGGCAGTGGAGGGAAACAGGTAACTTAAGAATTGAGATGAAGTCCCAAGACCATTCCTACTGGCCTCTTCAGGGTGCCTTTGACAAGTAGGCAGAATGAGCTGAATAGATAGTTCTCTGGACAGATTTCTAAGCCCCCAGGATCCCGAGCGCTGAAGGAAGAGGCAGACACAGACAGGCAGTGTGTCTCTGAGGTTGTCACTCACCAGCTGCATAACCTGTGCCAGTGGAGGACCCCCAGCCCATGTGTCCTTCTGTGCAGTGGGTCTGGCAGTGGCTCCTGTGGCGCCAACGTGGAACTGAAGGAGCTGACACCTGGGAGCACTCTGCACACATGCTGGGTTCCCGTGGAAGTTGCTGTCTGAACAGGAGGTCCCGCTGCTTTTATGCTCACAGTCTCCTGAGATGGGGGCTGGGAGTGGATGTGTGCCCAGTGAGAGCCCCTCCCCTGGAGTCTTCCATCGGTGTGGCTCTCCTGCAATGGCAGGCATTGGATTACATACGGAGCCGATTATACGTTTCCTGGTTGGTGGACAGTGACCTCCGAGGGTGTGGCGTTGTCCCTGGTGTCCCCGCACACCCGCCCACAGCCTCTCGGTGTCTCCCACAGGCTGACAGGGTACGGAATCCACCACTGCTTCGCCAGGAGCATGATGGGCCATGAGGTGAAGGTGCCACTGCTGGATAACTTCTACGCTGACTACTACACCATGGCCAGCATCGCCCTGGCCTCCTGCCTGGCCATGTGCGTGGTGGTCAGGTTCCTGGGGCGCCGGGGAGGGTTGCTGCTCTTCATGATCCTCACTGCCCTGGCCTCCCTCCTGCAGCTCGGGCTCCTCAACTGTGAGTGGGGCCAGGGGAGCGGGATGGCTGTGGGGTGGGAAGGGTGGAGGGGGCCGGTGTACACAAAGGGTATTTGAAAGGGCCAGGGTGGACTTGGGAATGGTTTTCAGTGGCCTGGTATTCCAAACTCAACAGCTTGCAGAGCTGGTTTGGCAGGGACAGCTCTATTTGAAATGTGAAAGGCTTTCCTCCCCTCCCCCACCCAACTCTGGGCTCCCACTCAGAGCCTCCTGACTGACGGTGATGGACCCGGCTGCACTAGTGGCCAGATTGTCTCTCTGGGACACATCACATGACCAAGAAGAACTGAGGACTTGTTTAAGTTTTACTGTGAAATTAAGGAGAAATAAATGTTGACACTTTTGCATCGGGACACTGCCTTTCAGTAGACGTTCCCAAGTTCTTCAGGTTGTCTTTGGGCCAAAGAATTTCTCAGTAAATGTTTAAAATAATTTAAAGGAGAGCTAGGGAACCCATGCAGCCCCTCCAGCTATAAGCAGGCAAGCTCAGAACAGCTCTGAGCAAACACCCCCTCCATGTGTGGAAAGAGCCGCAGGCGTCTCTCTGACCTGCCCCAGGGTGAGACCTGTGTGAGCGGGGCCACTGAGCCCTCCTCTCACCCGGGCATGGTCCTCTCGGGACGGCTCGGGCGCTGCGGGGACACATGCCGTGAGGAAAGCAGCCCCAGGGGGGTCTGGGCCCGGGGACTATCCAGTGCACCATAGGTCAGAGCCTCTGGTGTTTCAGGTGTGCGTGACGTGGCTGAACGGACCCTTCCGCTCAGGGTCCAGAACGGAAGGCGAAGGAAAAGCCTCACGACCTCCTCAGCCTCGTGCACAAACTGGATCATGGAAAAGCTGGTTCCAACCTCAGGAGCCGAGTTTCTCCTGGCAGGGCCTCACGCAGCCTGCATCTCTCTGGGGGCTGGTCTCTGTTGCAGCTGTGACTGACGGGACCGGATAAGTGCGTCTGTGTCTCCCGACCATCCTGTCCCTGGTGAGGCCACCCAGCTTCCCCCTGGGGGCCTCTGTGAGTGGACGCTCCCGGGGAGGTGTAGGAGCGGCAGCCCCGGGGCGCCAGGGCGCTCTTTCCCCGCTGGAGCATCCTGCAAAGGACGGTGGTGCGAGGATCAGAGCGAGCGGCATAAACGCGGCCCGGCGGCCGGTCGGCCCCAGGCTGAGGCTCGCTGAGCACAGCCAGCTGCAAATATTCAGACACAGTGAGATTAACGCCTGCGCTTGAGGTCGGGAGCTGCGCCGAGTCTCAGTCCTGAAGAGCTGTTTCCTCCCCAGGAGCGGAGGCCAGTGGGCTGTAGCCAGCCCTTCCGCACACAGCTCTGTTTAGTTGAGCGCTAACTCCAGTGCCCTGGGGCTGTCCCCACAGCTCCTCTCCATGTCTCTGGCCCTGGCCCCAGACCTGGCAGGGTGCTCGCGGCAGACCAGCCACATGGAAACACAGGGGTCACTTCCCACCTCACATGCTCTTTCCCTCTTTTCCCCCTTTTCCCTCCTCCGTGTGGCACCGGCACCTCTGCGGCCCAGTGATCGGGAAATACAGCCAGCACCCGGACTCAGGTGAGCCCCGACCCTGTGCCTGCGCGCCCGCACCTCTGTACTGCGCCCCAACAGTGGTTTCCCAGACACTCACACCTGTGCTCTCCCTCTCCTGTCTCTCCTCCCTCACCCTCCAAGAGTTGCAGCTGAACTTGGCCGTAGGTTGGACACTATAAGCATACGTCTGTCTTCTTTACACTCTGCCTCTAGAAAACTGCTCACTCTCCTGCTTGGCCAGCCTGCACGCACGCCCTTGCCTTCCCCTGGCACCCGCACCGGCAGCCAGCACAGGCCCTCAGCTGCCACCCACGCAGAGATGCAGTGTGCCTTAGGGACAGTGCCTGGGCGAGACCAGGAAGCCTAGAGGCGGGAGGCCTGGCTGTCCGAGCTGCCAGGGAAGGCTGCCGCCCCTTGTGAATGAACCACGCAAGCCCGCTGCTCTCCACCGGGGGACAGCAGAGCCATCGCCCTGCACCCAGGGCTGCTGGTCACTCGTGCTGGCCTGACCAGAGCCCGGGCCACTGGGGCCTCCACAGTGAGAGCCCTGAGGGCCCATGCAGCCTTGCGGGGAACCGAGCTGTGCTCCAAATGTCTGAGCCCCAGTGACACGCTACTGCTCCTCGCTAGATGCCACCCTGCTGTGAGGTCAGACTCTGGTGCCATTCGCAAGATGCTTGGTGTGGTGGAGCCCTTTCCCTCCAGGCCCCAAAATTCTCTGTTTGGGTTGAGTTTTTGTTCCCCTGAATCAAGCCTGAGATACCCTGTCCTGGTATTGGACTGGGTGAGGCCTGAATAGCGGGGCTCTCTGAGGGCAGGAACCTTTCTCTGGAGCCACATGGAGGGCTGGGCAGGATAGACGTTGCTATAGCCCCTGAGACCACCAGCCTGCCTTCCTGCCAGGCCGGCTCGGGGCCTAAGGAGTCCAGCAGCCATGTGTGCTCAGCACTCAGGACCCACAGGGATCTGCAGGACCCTAGCGGAGTCTACTGCCCAGAGGGTCTGGCCTCTGCCTCTGGGTACTCCTCCGTCTGCAGAGGACCGAGCGCCCTGCGGCCCCTCAGCTGGACAGTGGGGCGGAGGGAAGACCCTTCGCATGTTCCCCAGCCCTCCCGCCCTCTCCCCCTGCTCCCACCCTGGCCTTACTAGCACCCTTTCCCTCCCTCCCACGCCCCCTCACCGCCCCCTCTGATGTCCTTCAGGTATGAGCGACAGCGTCAAGGACAAGTTCTCCATCGCGTTCTCCATCGTGGGCATGTTTGCCTCCCACGCGGTGGGGAGCCTCAGTGTGTTCTTCTGTGCGGAGGTCACCCCCACGGTGATACGGTGAGTCCCGGGAGACCCCCTGCAGCACGTGTTCCGGGACCTGGGAGGCTGCCGCTCAGCACGGCTCCGGTGAACTAACCACTAGCTTTGGCCTGCCCTGGCCTTGGGCAGCTGGGACTCCTGTGCTGCGCCTGTGAGCGTCAGGACGGGGCTGCACCCGGACCCTGGCTCTGCCAGGCAGTAGTCAGAGGAACAGGGAGCAGGGAACTTTCCAGGGTACAGGAAACATGGCAATGACTAGAAAGGGAGAGAAATCATCAGGTAACTGACACCCGTACATCAACTGAAACCAAATGGCACCAGCTCCTCTGAGACCCCAGTGAAAAAACCTATTTCAAAACGAAAAAGGGAAGTAAAGTAGGCCTTCATTTTTACTGGCCTGAGAAGTTGATGTCACTAGTCCAGAGACAGGCCTCAGAGAGAGAAAGCCCAGCAAGCTGCGTCACTGAGTGACTGACGCAGCACCTAGTGCAGGCCCGGGGACGTGCCAGGCAGTGGCCGAGTGAGCCGGACAAGCGCAGCCCTGGCGGAGCTGAGGTCATTTCATCGTTTCCTGAGGGTGGTGTCCCTGTGCTCAGCTCATTTTGTTTGATTTGTGGAGGGAGGTTTGGTCGTTCCCGGGGCGATCCCTGGGTAGTGTGTGGGGCGGGGTGGGTGATACACACCGTCTGATGTTACTGGGTTCATGGCATAACCAAAGGGTTTGCCTTTATTTAAAAGGGCACCACTGCACTGCAAAGTCATAGGTTTTCCTGGCAATGACTGTGTGTGACTGTGAAAGAGCTCATCTTGGTTTACTTTGAACTTCATATGGGAATATCATTAGCATTTCCAGCGCATGCTCTTTTCAAATATAAACTGTGAATGTGGGTAGTTATTCACCGGGAGATAAAGCCCAGAGGTCAGCGTGACGACACCCTTTCCAGCCACACTTTCCCACACGGGGAACTAGTGGAGGCCAATAGAGCTGCAGGGGATTTGTGCAGACTCATTGTTTTGGCCCCAGGGTACTGGGAAGGACTCCGGGAGGAGGCAGGTAGGTCCATGGACTCTCCTTCCCACATCCCAGGAGTCATGCTGACAACAGAATTTCCACATGACCTCATTCTGATTCACCCTTCTGGGTTTTACTGTGTGTGCCAAGCCCGAAGGCTGCTTCGTACCTGGGGATAAATTGCCAAGGAATCGTATATTTAAGAAGAGAGCAATTAAATGCCACGTAATTCATCCTGTCCAACCCTCTCCTTAGCAAAGCGAAGAGCTGGGCCTAAGCTTCTTGTATGTGGTGTTGGAAGCTGCAGGACACCTGAGGCAGACAGCAGCCCCTTGACTTCTCTACCTGGTACAGTTCCTCCCTTTACGAGACTCCAGAGAGAGGGTTCTCAGGACAGCAAGAGTCAGCTTTCTGCTGGCCTCTCGGCCTCTGCGTAGTTGTGGATACTTCCCTGGGCCCCTCCACTGTAGTAGTGGGTAAACTTCACTGTTCACCATGAGGTTTTGCTTAAGAAGCCAAGCTGAAGGAAATGTGAGGCAAACCTGGAAAGATGATCTGGAGATAGAAATTCAACAGATACGTTGTCAGACTGAGCTCGCCAAGATGACAAACTAGAAAAACCGTGGCCCTTGGTGATGTTTTTGCCCCTGCAGAAAATTAAAGAGAATTCAGCCCAAAGGGGGTCCAGTCCCCTGGCCAGGATGGAAGGCTTCCTGGTGTTACTGTGACACCACCCCCCACCCCCCTTGGCTCCCTTTCCTTCAGAGGGCTGTCCTCTTATACACACACCCAGGGACAGTTCCCACGGGCCCCCAGGACCCAAGTGGCTTTCTTATCCCTGCCCCCTGCATGCAGTTAAATCCAGGGTAAGCCAGGATAGGCGGCCTGTGGCCTGGAAGCTGCATTTTTCTTAGTACAAAACTAGCCTTTTTCTACAGCACTGTATTGAAAACATCTGAAGAAGGACAGTGCAGGTTCAGCTGCCAGGACTGACTGTTGGCAAATGCAAAGATAGGCACCTTTCTGCACAAAACATGCAGAATTCCGTTGTCCAAGAAGGACAGTGACAGGCCAGTGCCGATTAATCAGTTCATCCTGGTCCCTGAGATCCCACCAAACTTCCCAGTCTGGCTTCAGAGCTGCCTCCCTCCCGCCTGGGCATTAGCGTGGCAGCCGGTTCTTCCCAGGTTCCTTCCCAAGTCCCTTTCCAGGCTTTTTAGTTCGGAGACGCAGGAGGCTTTGGAAGGACCCGTGTCTGCGGCACTTTCTCCCCTTTGGCTCAGGCAGAAGTGGCCGGGGTCTTGGCTGATCCGGAAGCAGTGGCTTTTTGTGGCAGCTCATCCTTTCTAGGCAATGTCCACCGGCAGCTGCAGGCCGGAGCCCACAGACCGCGCTGTCTCCGGTCCCCTTGCAGAGGGCCGGGGAGAGGAGGCAGGTGCTGGCGAGGGCGGCAGGCTCCCTGTTTCCCCATGGTCCCCACGGCCTCCACGCTGAGCTGGCTGTGGATCCCCTGCTCTGTCCGAGTCCATCGCTGCCTCCTGGTGTCTCCTGCTCTGCTCCCCTCAAGCCGCCCCACCACCTCCTTCTAGGAGCTTTTCCCCAACCTTGCCATATCTGACACCTTCACCCTGACTGGGCCCTCCCTGCCGCCCCCACCTCAGGACTAGACCCCAGACCTTGAGGTCTGGGCTCTAAAGTTGCCTCAGGAGCCTGGGATAAAGATAGCCTCTGTGTAATGTGACAACCTGGAGTCTGGTTAACTTCTTTTAAAATGTGTGTCTTAAAATATATACACAACATTTATAACAAATGCTCAGTGGGTGATCAGAAGCCAAGGAGACAGGCATGCACATTAGAAGTCAAACGGCAGGACCTGGGACAACCAGAGTGCAGAGGATGCCCGAGCCTAGATCTGGGTCCTTGGCACAGGGAGGAATGGCGTGGGCAGAGTGTCACCCCAGAAGCTACTTGTCCCTGCTCGGCCTGGGCACAGCCTTCAGCCAGCGTCCACCTCTGGGCCCTAACGTGGAATGACCTGTGGCTGGTGGCGCTGGGGGAGCAGTGAATATAGGTAAAGGGTCCGGCCTCGCCAATGAAAGTTGATCTGGACAGTTACTCAACACATGGGCAAAGCTTGTGCGCCTCTGCATTGGTGCTGAGCTCAGAATCCATTTTTCCCCTTTGACCTGTGTGCTAATGATAATAGTCATGATAGTAATACTTATTCTTTGGGGCTTTCTCTATAGTCCAACTGTTTATAATTACTGAACATGTATAGCTGTCAATACTCTTTAAAAAAGAAAATTGATATTATTAGTCCTCAGTATTTTGGGCAGTTATATTTATTTCTGTAAAAGTGACACAAATATGAGCTCATCCTTGACTTCGTGGAAGCCTGGTAATGATAAGCTAAGTAACACCAAAGAGGGCGTGAAAATAGGAGGTGTCTCTGGGATTCACGTTTAACAGAATGATTTGGAGATTCTGGAACTCTTAATTCATTTACTGCTTCCGGTAAGTCTCCCTGTGTATGGGTCTTTCCGTCCTTAGAGCAGTTTAGGTAGTGTTGCTGGTGACATACAGAATCCCCTGGAAAGACCTGTGCGCCTCAAGCACAGCGCTTACCCTGTAAACGGAGGGGCTGGCTCTCTATTGAATACGGGCATGTGCTGCCCTCTAGTGACAACCCAGAGGAGAGCGGGAAGGTGCGCCAACCATGTGTGGGAAGGGAAACTATGGCCTTAAAACCAAGCATGTAATGATCCCGTTCTCTAAACTGAAATTTCAAAAAGAAAACACAATGCCAAAAATGACATACCAAATTCTGCCAAAATATTTTTTAATCTTACTGAATAATTTTAAGGTATCTTTGATGGAAAACCAAACAGAAAATAGAGAAAAAATATATAGACATATTGCACATTATATACACGTGTACATACATGTGCATGTGTATACAGTATATGTGTATATAGGTAATTTTTTAATGATCCACCTAATCCTACCAAAAACCAAATATATTTCGTTTCATTGGACATGACTAATTACACAGTGTACTAGTGTGATGGAGTCGGTTTGGCAGGATGAGGGGAGACTTCTGCCTGGTGCTGAGCTCTGCTCCTTCAGCGTGCATCCGTGCTCGGCCTTCCTCGTGCACTCTGCCTTCCTGCGCATCAGCCCACGCGTGGTCTTTATGCGCTGAGCTGTTTGTCAGTGGCATTCACTCTTAGCAACAAGGTCAGGTGGAAACCCAGGAGGTTTCAAGGAAAATGATGTCTTATTGGTATCAAAGGCTCCAAGGAAACACTTCCGTTTTCTCTAGTGTCCAGTATGTCACTTGCAATGTCCTGTGGCTCCCCGAAGTGACCAGAATGATCAAAAAGACTCAGTGGCTGCTTTAGGAGTTCATATCCGTCATCTTACAGATGGAACCAACCACATTGCTCGGTCCAGTGGTCATCTGTATTTAACCTGCCCTGTTCATTTGGGTGAGCTGACCTCCCTACCTAGGAAGCCAGTATAATCCACAAACATCCAACATTTATTAAGCATAAACAGTGTGTGTCAGTTGATGTTCTAGGAAATACTCCTTGACTGTGAAGGGTTCATAAATGAGGATGGTAAGCAGATGAACCAATACCAACAGAAAGGTTCAGTGTCTTTATTTTTTTAATATGTTTTTATTGAATTTAGAGAGAGGAAGAGAAAGAAACATCAGTGATGAGAGAGTCATGGATCGGCTGCCTCCTGCATGCCCCCTACTGGGGATCGAGCCTGAAACCCGGGTCTGTGCCCTGACCAGGAATTGAACTGTAACCTCCAGGTTCATGGGTGGACACTCAACCACTGAGCCACACTGGCTGAGCAGGTTCAGTGTCTTTAAAAGGTTGTCCGGGACCCTCTGCCTGGGAAGGGGTTAGTATCTGGGGGACACTCCCCAAAATACTGCTGTTCCTCATTTGTGTCCCTTGATGGCTCAGTAGCAGTGCTGTGACTATCCCTCTAGCACTTTCAGTCTCTCCGCTGGTCGAGGGCTTTCTAATGCACAGACGGTCCCGAGGACACATCCCAGCCTGGGTGCGGAGACCGGCTGTCGAGGCCAGGGAATTCTCTCACTCAGTGATAGTGATTATCGGTTATCTTTGCTGCGTAACAAATTATCCCAAAACATAGTGGCTTCAAACACCCTTTGCTTACTGTCTCAGGGTTTCCGTGGGTAGCAGTCCAGTGGCCTGGCTGGGCCCTCAGCTCCAGGGTCTCCCCCAGGCCACAGCCGGCTGGATCCACCTCTAAGTTCATTCAGTAATTAGAAGGCGTCGCAGTCCATTCAGGCCGCAGGCACAGGATACCATAGACTGGCTGGGTGGTGTGGAAACAGCAGAAGGTTATTTCTCACAGTCCAGAGGCTGGGAGGTCCAAGGTCAGAGTGTCAGCGGATTTGGTGTGTGGCGAGGGCCTGCCTCCGGTTCGCCGCCGTCCTTGCGCGTCCTTACCTGGTGGCAGGTGGAGAGAGGCCTCTGGGGGCCCTTCTGTAAGGGCCCTAATCCTGTCGGGAGGGATCCACCCTCATGACCCAGTCACCTCCCGAAGCCCCTCCTAATACCGTCGCGCTGGGGTTGGGAGGCCATGTGAACTGGGGGACGCGCGCACTGCTCGGGCGGCACTCGGTCCCCGGGCCGGGCTGAGGGCCTCCCTCCTTGCTGGCTCGCGAGCTGCGGGCGCCGGCCTTCGCCGCCCGGCCACGGGACACCCCGCCTTTGGGCGCCTAGGTGCCGGGACGCGGTCCCACGGGGGACGCCGGCGGCGGGAGTGACTGCCTGCGGGCGGGCACCGGCCCGCGCCCCTGCGGCCTTTGGGTGCTCACGCTGCCCTGGAGGCTTTGGGCTCCTATTTCTTTTAATTTTTTTTTTAACCTTCACCCGAGTGTTTCTACTGATCTTCAGAGAGAAACACCGATGGGCGGCCTCCAGGAGGCGCCTCGACTGGGAATTGAACCCACGACCGGTGCGCGCCCCGACCGGGAACGAGCCCCGCACCTGCGGGCGCGCGGCCGAGCTCCTGGGGCGCCCGCCGTCTCGGGGGGCAGAGCAGCGCCTTTATTCTCCTGCTGTGGCGGGAGGCGGCGGAGGCCGCCCCGTCCCGCGGTGGAGGCCGCCCCGTCCCGCGCTGGATGGAGGCCGCCCCGTCCCGCGCTGGATGGAGGCCGCCCCGTCCCGCGCTGGATGGAGGCCGCCCCGGCCCGCGCTGGATGGAGGCCGCCCCGGCCCGCGCTGGATGGAGGCCGCCCCGGCCCGCGCTGGATGGAGGCCGCCCCGGCCCGCGCTGGATGGAGGCCGCCCCGGCCCGCGCTGGATGGAGGCCGCCCCGGCCCGCGCTGGGTGGAGGCCGCCCCGGCCCGCGCTGGGTGGAGGCCGCCCCGTCCCGCGATGGATGGAGGCCACCCCGTCCCGTCCCGCGCTGGATGGAGGCCGCCCCGTCCCGCGGTGGGTGGAGGCCGCCCCGTCCCGCGCTGGATGGAGGCCGCCCCGTCCCGCGCTGGATGGAGGCCGCCCCGTCCCGTGATGGATGGAGGCCACCCCGTCCCGTCCCGCGGTGGGTGGAGGCCGCCCCGTCCCGCGCTGGATGGAGGCCACCCCGTCCCGTCCCGCGGTGGAGGCCGCCCCGTCCCGTGCTGGAGGCCGCCCCGTCCCGCGCTGGATGGAGGCCGCCCCGTCCCGTGATGGATGGAGGCCACCCCGTCCCGTCCCGCGGTGGGTGGAGGCCGCCCCGTCCCGCGCTGGATGGAGGCCGCCCCGTCCCGCGCTGGATGGAGGCCGCCCCGTCCCGCGCTGGATGGAGGCCGCCCCGTCCCGTGCTGGAGGCCGCCCCGTCCGGCGCGCAGTCGCGCTCTGGGGCCCGCTCCCTGAGGAAGGCCGCCCGCCAGGCTGGGCCCCGTCCCGTCTCCCCTGGGGCTGTGTGTCCGACGCAGGGTGGCCCTTAGGTCCAGCTGCCCGCCCGGGGCGCCGCCCGCCCCGCCAGGTGCCCCTCAGCCCCGGCTCCCTGCTGAGCCGGCTCCCCGGCCAGAGGGCCCCTCCCTCCCGGGGACAGTCGGCCGAGAAGCCTGCGGAGGGAACCCGGGCTCAGCCCCGCGGAAACTCCCAGCCCGGAGCCGGGGGCTGGACCTGGGTTCTCAGGAGGAAAGGGTGAGGCCCGGGCGGCCACCTTCTAGACCAGACGTTTGGGGATCGGTATCAATAGGAGGCCCCAGGCCCACAGGGGGGCAGTTTTGGGGTTTTCTTAACTCTACGGAGGTATAATTAACAGACCATGACATTTATCCACGTCTAGCGTATAATGCAATGGCCTCGTGCGGTCTCGCCACAGCCAAGCAAGGGGACGTTACTGATGCTCACCCCGTTCCCTCACCGTAAATATCCCGCCCTGTGGGACAGACCAGGCTTTGTTTCTCCAGCCACCAGCTGATACACCTTTGAATTCGGTCCAGTTTTTGGCCGTTATGAATAACGCTACAGTGAACGTCCGCAGATAAGTTCTTGCGTGGACGTAGGTTCTCCTGTTTCATAGGACTGGAATTGCTGGATCATAAAAATTTATATTTAACTTTTTAAGAAACTGCCAAGCTCTTCCAGTGGCTGCACCATTTTCCTTTCCCACCAGCAGTCTGAGGGACCTAGTTTCTCTGTTACTGTCTCTTTTATTGCAGCCATCCTAGGCAGCCTGAAATCGCATCTCTGCCGCTGTGGCGCAGGCCTCCAATGACTGATGACGTGCACCTTCCTGGGCGCTCGCTCGATATTTTATGGTTTCTCTGGAGAAGAGTCTATTCAGACCTTTGGCCCACTGGCTTCTCTTCTTACTGAGAGCTCTTTTTATGTTCTGGATACAAGTCCTGTATTACATACGCTTTGTAAATATTTTCTCCTAGTGGATGGTCTATCTTTTCATTTTCTTAAGAGTGTCTTTTGGAGGGCAGAACTCTTTAATTTTCATAAAGTCCGATTGACCACTTTCTTCTCTCATGTACCCTGCTTTTGATGCCATGTGTAAGAAATCTTTTTCCTAACCTAAAGAAAAATATGTTTTCCCCTTTCTTCTAGAAGTGGTATAGTTTCAGCCCTTACGTGTAGGACTCTCGCCCATTTGTGTTTTTTTCTTGTGTGCAACGCAAAGCAAAGGTCCAACTTTACTCACTTGCATGTGGACATCCAGGTGTCCCAATACCACTTGTTGAAAAGACCCCCCCTGAATCTACCTTTGTCAAAATTCAGTTAACCATGAACGTAAGGCTTTATTTCTGAACTGTCAATTCTGTCCCCTCAATCTATCAATCACCAGCACCACTACCTCAACTACTGTAGCTCTAGTAAGTTTAGAAACTGGAAAAGTCAGTCCTTGATTTTGTTATTTTTCAAAGTTGTATTAGCTATTTTGAATCCTTTGCATTTCCATATAAATCTTGAGATCAGCTTACTTTTTTCTGCAGAAATAAAAGTCATCTTGGAATTTGATAGGGATTGTGTTGGATGAATTCACAGAGTTGCCATCTTAACAATATTGAGTCTTCCAATCCATGAACATGGAATCTCTTCATTTAGTTTTTTTAAATTTTTCTCAGCAACATTTTATAGCTTTCCGCACACAAGTCTTGCATTTCCTTTGTTGTTTATTTCTAAGTATTTCACTATTTTGATGTTATTGTGAAAGGAATTTTCTGAATTTCAACTTGTCGATTGCTAGCATGTAGACACACAGTTGACTTTTGTATGTTGACCCTGTATCCTGTGTCCTTGAAAGACAGTGTTTTTGTGAGTTAGAGGCACCTACAGTGTAACGGAGGGAATCACAGATCCTCCGGAGCCAGGAGCTCCCCTCCCACATCCGAGAATGAGAACCACGTCACTAAAGGGCGGCACCTAACTCTTGAGCAGCTCCATTTGGAAGTTATCTAAACCGACTGAAGCCCACATCCCTGTACCTTCCACCTGCTGGTCTAGGTCTGCTCTCTGAGGTGAAGCAAACGTCTGGACTTCCCCTTCCTTGAGATGAGACTTCCTCGCCTGGCCCCTTCCCTGTGGCCCCAGAGCTCTGAGGCCGGCCAGCCCTGTCCGGCCTGTACAGTGAGGGCACAGTAGGACGGTGGGGCCATTTCCTCCGGTCACCTGGGCGCCATGGTCCTCTCCACTGCAGCCAGCACTGCACTGCTTTCTGGGTGGCCACATTACACCTTCTCCCCAAAAATATACCTTTATGTCCAAATAGATGTTATTCAGAGGTACAGTGGTGTTTTCCGATGTCACGTATCCCAGTGCCTCCGGAGCGTCTGGTGGGTGGCAGAGGAGTGGAGACAGGCAGCGCAGCCCCTGGGCTTCGTTCAGTACCGTGTGAGCTCGGCTCTGCAGGACTTTCTCCAGCAGTGCAGGCTGTGGGCACAGCCTTTCCCAGAGAGGGCACATTCCCATTGGTGGTGTGCAGAATGATTCCAGGAAATACCTGGGACACGGCGAAAAATAACATCAACTCAGCGAGGAAATTAGTTTCTAAGGTCCCTTCTAAGCTCTCTGATTATGGAAAAGAGAAAGTGTTAGTGTGGGTATGTCTTTAACCCCTGGCAGTCTTCCCCCACCCTCTAGTTTCCTAAATGAAGAGCAAGCCATAATTTAATGAGCATAATTTAATAATACTTTCCTTTCCACCATATGCCTGTTAGTCATGGCAAGCGGTCCTGTTCTCCATTTATAGTGATAGTATAAAGTTGTCTTTCAGAATGCATGAGGGGAAATACTAGGTGAAGCACGGGGGGCCCGGGTGAAGGCGGGTGGAACGTCCCACGTGGGGGATGCCCTAGTGCGGGGCCGCCTCGGGTCTGTGGGGAACGGGGCCTGCCCCGCGCCGGCCGGTGGCCAGACGCTAACGGGTGCGGGCCCCGCAGGTGCGGCGGGCTGGGGCTGGTGCTGGCCAGCGCGGGCTTCGGCATGCTCACCGCGCCCATCATCGAGCTGCACAACCAGAAAGGCTACTTCCTGCACCACATCATCTTCGCCTGCTGCACGCTCATCTGCATCATCTGCATCCTGCTGCTGCCCGAGAGCCGCGACCAGAGCCTGCCCGAGAGCCTCTCCAACGGCGAGCACTACACGCGGCAGCCGCTCCTGCCGCACCGCAAGGCCGAGCAGCCGCTGCTGCTGACCAACGCCGAGCTCAAGGACTACTCGGGCCTGCACGGCGCCGCCGCGGGGGACGCGCCGCCCGAGGGCGCCACGGCCAACGGCCTGCGCGCCTGCCGCTCGGCGCACAGCCTGCCCTGAGCCCTGGGGGCGGCCGGGGGGGGGGGCGCACAGCCCGCCCTGAGCCCTGGGGGCGGCCGGCGGGGGGGGCGCACAGCCCGCCCTGAGCCATGGGGGGGCTCGGCCGGCGGGGGGGGCGCACAGCCCGCCCTGAGCCCTGGGGGCGGCCGGGGGGGGGGCGCACAGCCCGCCCTGAGCCCTGGGGGCGGCCGGGGGGGGGGCGCACAGCCCGCCCTGAGCCATGGGGGGGCTCGGCCGGCGGGGGGGGCGCACAGCCCGCCCTGAGCCATGGGGGGGCTCGGCCGGCGGGGGGGGCGCACAGCCCGCCCTGAGCCCTGGGGGCGGCCGGGGGGGGGGCGCACAGCCCGCCCTGAGCCCTGGGGGCGGCCGGGGGGGGGGCGCACAGCCCGCCCTGAGCCATGGGGGGGCTCGGCCGGCGGGGGGGGCGCACAGCCCGCCCTGAGCCATGGGGGGGCTCGGCCGGCGGGGGGGGCGCACAGCCCGCCCTGAGCCCTGGGGGCGGCCGGGGGGGGGGCGCACAGCCCGCCCTGAGCCATGGGGGGGCTCGGCCGGCGGGGGGGGGCGCACAGCCCGCCCTGAGCCATGGGGGCGGCCGGCGGGGGGCTGCGGCCAGCGGGGGCTGGGCCGGCGGGGGCTCGGCGGGGGGCTGCGCGCAGGGCCGCCCACCGCGCGGGCTCCCCCCCCGCCCCCCCTCGGACGCGCGTGGCTGTGGCGCACACGGCCCGACGCTGCGGGAGCGCGGTTCCTGCGCTGGTGTGGGGTCTTTCCAAAATCTAAGGATCGTGTGTGAGGAAGCAGACTCTTTGGAAATAAGACTTTCTTTTCTGCCATTAAATGTTTGTATTTATTTTGGTCATTTTTACGAGAAGCACTTTATTCCCTTTCCTCTCACTGATCCGGAAATAGAACCACCTCCTTAGAGAGGGACCCAGTGGCCCCAGCGCAGCAGCGTCGCCCTGTGGGTGGCCCTGCGCCCACCCCCGAGGCCGGACCCCCCAGGGCCGCCGCCTGTGCCAGACCCTCCGCGAGCGGGGCAGTTCCCAGAAATGCAGGTGACGAGGCGTCTGCCGGAGAGCCTGTGATGGTCTGTACAGGTGTTGTCTGTAAGGTCAGAGCTCTGGCCCATGTTTGGCGGGGAAATAGCTCACGAATATCATTAAAACCAGCCTAGTCTTTCCTTCCAGGCTTTGTACTGGATGCTGGAAACTGGGGGAAAAGCTTCAACATTTCACCACAAATCTTCAATAATTCATGGCAGTGTCGCCAGTTTTCTGAGTTTGCCTGTTCAGTGCAGGACTAGTGATGTGCTGAGGTCAGAGACACCTGAGCATTAAAACTCCTTCTCAGGCTCGGCTCCGGCAGCAAGGTTCCCTCTTCCACAGCTTTTCCAGCACTGAAAACAGGATGAGAACTGAACTAGCGGCCTAACGCAAAGCCGCAGAGGGTCGGGTGCTCTCCCAAATACCCCGGCGCACACGTGGGGCACACACCACGCAGCAATCACCAGCTTGGGCGACTGTCAGCTCCCACTGACTTCACGCAGAGACGGCAAACCTGTGGGAGCCAGTCCCCCTCCTGCCTGCCTTTGCCTGCTTCCTGCTTCCTGCCGCTTCCCAGCAGAGGTGGGCTCAGGGCAGGGAGTGGGATGCCCACAGGTTAGTCCAACTGACCTCCTGCCTCTTTAAGGCCAATTGAGAGGAGCAATAACTCCCAAAGTTCAAACCCCCCCCAAGTTCAGCTCCCACCCCCAGTGGCTAAGGGTTGTCCCTGTTCTCCATTTGTCCCAGAAATGAAGACTTCCCCTCCCTTTCATGTCAGGCTTTCTCCACCTGAGGGGTGTTTCAGAGGAAGCTTGGAGGGTCTCCTCAGGGACACCCAGGGGGCCACTGAGAAACAAGCTCATTGGCACAGGCAGACAACATAGGCACCTGATTTTTTAGACAGCCTGGGTCCTTTCTAGACTTGTCCACCCCCACTTTGTGACATGTCTTTGCCATGGCCTGTGTTTTCCCACGGAAATCGTAGTCTCCGGTCTGCGAATTAGGTGACCTCCAACTGACAGTTGCTAGAACTCAAAGGGCCTGAAAAGGGGTCGACTTAACTTCCCTTCCCCCCTTCTCACTTCCTACCTGGCCTGTTTCTTATTGTCTCCACCACCACTCCCCTCCAAAGCTGGTGGACATCAATAGGAACCTGTTGGCCTGATAAAACATGGTGAGGTGAAACTTGCGTGTGTGATCCCAGTGAGTAAACCGCACTCTCTCTGTCAAATAAATGGGGTCTGGAGTCTCCAGCCTCATCCAAGGGCCCCTGCCTAGGAAGGAAGGCCACCTGGCCAGTCTCCCTGTTCCAAGCCCCACTCATCCTCACCTTCTCTCATCTCTTAAGTCACTTTTGTTCTGTGTTTCAGTGTCAGCCCCCATCCACCTTACTTTAAAAAGGCCTTTCTTTACAAACATGCAGCCTCCGCGTGCCAAACTTGTTGAAATACCTTTTGCCTTTTTTAGAGTACTTGCTACAAAGCCACCTGGCAGCAAGACCCATTAAAGTCCAGGACATGCCATATGCAGCGGCCAAGTCCCTGGGCAGTTGAGGAAGATGGGAAGGAGCCAGTGAGGTCCTGGGCCGGCACCTGGCCAGGTGTACATCTGCACCATCCTCCAGCACTAGCACACCTTTCAGTCCCTTTACTGTTCTGGAGGACTTGTGCGTATTCTCTCGCTGATGGCAGAGACCTTCTTGAAAACCTGTTGAAGCTTACAGTGCTGCGGGTAATCTCTAGGGAGGCGCGGAAAGGCACAGCACTTACAGGCTCCCGTTCCGAGGTTTCTGATCTCCATCTTAAATGACAGTAAAAACACTGGCCCAAAGGAGACAGTCAGCACTGTCCTTTCAGCAATCAGGACTAACTCGTGGGTGCCTAGAAGCTCTCTTCGAGGCACCCAGCTTAGCTGTGAGGACTGGCTCTCGGGACCAAGATCTAGCCAATAATCAGCAGGTGACGTCCGGGCAGAGTTCCCACAGCTCCCCCCTCCCGGCAGCCCCTGGATTAGGCTGAGCTCTTCTGTTGCTGGCTTGGCTTAAGGATATCTGACACTCTTGAGAAACACCTTTATGAAATGTAGCCAAAGCAGAAAAGCTTCCCTGTGGGCTGAGCCCCATGAAATCCCACAGCACGTGGGCAAGGCGGCCAGGGCCCGCCTGAGCCTCAGACACCTCGGGTCCCGCCTTGCTCTGCATGGGAAGGGGCTGCAGCCACCAGCTCCCTAGCACCTGTTGTTTGTGCTTGGACTCCTCAGTCCTGTTTCCTTCCTGGTCAGTAGGGAAACAGTTCTCAGGCACCTGCTGTTTCAAGTCCACCTCCTCCTCTGCCTGGGGAGACGCCTGCAGGGATGTGCTGCAGCCTCTCCTCCACCAGCCTCTCCTGCATCCTGCTATCCTGTCAGGGAACTGGGACCCCCTTTCAATAAAAGTTATGCACAGATGTGAACACCTGAGGCAGGGCTGGGCAGCTATTCATTTGTTCTTTTCCAGAAGTCAATCATAACTCATAGCACATACCTGAAGTACTAGCACCCAAGGCAAATGTTTTGTTTTCTAAGAGTATAATTACTTGCAACTAGAGGACAGGGGCTGGTAAGTTGTTTTGGCAACAAAACAGGAAGCAAAAATAAACCTCGTAAAGGAAGTACTGCACTCAATACCACTTCCTAGAGCCAAACGAGAAATGACTGAAGTGCCATTAAATGAAGTGACCATCACACTGCCCAGCCTCTAGGTGGCGCACTCGCGCACGTGCTGGGGAAGGCCCAGGCTTCACTTCCTTTAAAAGGCTGCCTGGCTTTGCTGTATTGTGTTAGAAAAGCAACACAGTGTGTTCTGTCCAGTGGGGACACTTCCCTCTGTCCTTTCTGCCACCCCAACATCTGAGGTTCCTAGTCAGAACCACGTTACTGCACATGTCACCGGGCTCACTCTGGAGGTGCTCACTCATAGCACAAGCCTCAATCCAGTTCTGAACTGTCGTTCAAAGCTAAATGTCTGCATGACGTCGCATCTGTTGTACCTTTGGGGAAATTTGTATGTAAATGTACAGAAATAAAAATGTTGCCCATTAACAAGTTTCCTCTGGAATGTCTTCCCTACCTCATCTGATGGTATCCAGTGAAGGGCATCTCACAACCATTCACAAGTAATAAAGACTATTCAAATCTCGCTGTGTCTGTTTCAGCGCCTCTGTGAGCCAGTCTGCCCTCGGCCTGGGAAGGGTGGGTGGCCCCCATCTGCTGGCAGAGTCCTGGTCTTAAAGGCAGGCAGAGGCGGAGATGGGATTATACACAGGTTGTTTATTCAGGGCCAGTCTAGACCATCTGAGCAACGGGGCCAATTAAGTTCTTTTCTCTTGTGTATTGATGTCCGGCTAATCCGTGCACTGCAAGTTCCCAGAGAGGTGGAGAAATGATTATCTTACACTGTGATTCTGTGAGGAAAGACTGATAACCCAAAACGCTCTTCTTTCGTGTAGTATTTTTTACCAAGAAAACAATGTTTGTTTAATAAAGTTTTATACCAAACTCCACTCTCCATAGCCCTGGTTCTGTTACTTCCTCTTCCTGGAGGTGCCTGCAGGCGCCCAGCTCCGTGATGCTGGCGGAGGCCTGGGAGGTTAGCACAGGAAGTCACAGAGGGAAGCATCTCAGACCCCAGATCCCCTGCTCGAAATGCCTTTATGTCCCAGCCAGTGTCACCACCCCTGGCTGCTTACCATGGGCTCAACGCCTTTGCCACTGCAAGACAGTGTTACAGAGCCCTAGACTATCAGCCTCCAGTAAGAAAAGGGTCCGCATGGACCCGAAGGTTGGGAAGTTCTTGGCCAGTGGTCCTCAACCCCGCCTGTGCTGAGAAGCACCTGAGGAGCTTTCAACCCCGCCAATGCCTGCGCCCCAGGCCATCTGAGTCTCTGGAGAAGGGTCAGGCATAGGCAACCTGTGACAACCTCCCCCGAGATCTGAATGTGCAGCCAAGGGTAGGAGCCACTGACCCAGGAAATACTGGCTTTAGGAATAAGGAGTGGGAAAAACCCCCAAACATGTAGCATTTGGTCCTAAAAAGACTGGAATCCACTTCGAGTGGTGGGTAGGAAAAGACTAAGTAAAGATGACAAGCAGGTACTCAGAGGGGAGAGGAGGGATGACTACAGGAGAGCAAGCTCCTGGGTCCATGCAAAGGAGGCAAAACCATTCCTGACATCTCCATTCCCTGGCACTTACAGTCTGCAGAGTATTTCTGTGTATTTAATCCTAAAACTAGCCCAGCAGAGGGGAGATTATTCCCATTTTGTGGTGAGGAAACAGGGCCCAGAGAAGTGAGAGACTTCACCAAGACCACAGTCTAGTGAGCAGGGAGGACGGGGCTCCCTCCAGGCCTGAGGGAGAACCAGCAGAGACAAGCGCTGAGGAAGGGCTTATTACCTTAATTTTAACTGGGGATGGACATAACGAGTAACAACTAATTTAACCCTTCGATCCAATTAGCCCCCTTCCATCCCAGCAAAACCCCACCTGAACCCCTTTTCTATTACTGAGCAGTCCCCCGGAAACTGCTGCCCACTCTGCACTCCCTCTTCCCCAGCCTTTGGCCCAGAGTCTGGTGAGGAGAAGGAGCATTGGTAAGACCTGTTAAACCCTTCTAACCCTTTAAAAACAATACGTAAACACATTAACCTAGTGACAAGCTGGACTTCAACTCATTTATTTAGGAACACACCACACACAGGTTAGAAGCCCTCCCCTCCACCGCTCAGCTAGAACTTCTCGGGAAAAGCCTCCATCTCTTCTTTGATCCTGTTTTCTACAAGTAATGCGAAGTTACTGTCTGTGTTTTGAAGGTTATAGCTGACAAACACCTGCTTGTTGGTCTTCCTGGCTAAAAAGAGAAAACACAGCAACACAGCCATGACTGAAATACCCAGGGAGCCTGTGTGCCTCCGGCCGAACTGACAGGGCTTTCAGGGAGAGAAGAAAGTTCTCGTTTTTATGGCTTCACAGGCAGCTGCTGCAGATGTAGACTCGAGTCACTGGGACCCTTTCTAAGTCTCTAGAACAGCGGTTCTTACAGTGTGGCCTCCACATCAGCAGCGCCGCTGGGAACTCATCAGAGATACACGTGCTCAGGCCCCACTCCCAGGCTGACCTAATCAGAAAGGCTGGGGTGGCGGTCAGCATCCGGGTCCACGGGACTCTAGGGGTCCCAACATTAATGTTTACAAACCACTGCCCTACATACACGGTTGGTTTGCTTGTTTCACTTTTCAAAAACACTGATAATATGAAAGTATTTAAAATAAAATATTCAAGTTCTCCTTCAGTTCACCCTCCTCTCAGAGATCACCCTACATCTCTTCATTTCTGCGCATACACGTAGATACACACACACACATATGTATATGTGTAGTCAAATACACATACATACAAATGTCTAATTTTCAATTGGATGTTGAATATAGTTTTAGCCCATCTACAGAACCAATGATAATTAAGGTGTGCGGCTCTGACTGCAGAGATCAATATGAAAGATGAGATGAACATCCTGAAGACACGTCAGGCAGCAAGACTGAAGCAGCCAAATACTGTAACTGCGCCAGAGCTGGGGCCTCCTCCCCGGGCCTCACACCACACATGGGGCAGGTGCAAACTCCTCCCCACAGAGGCACGCACCCACCCTTCCACCCCGAGAACTTCAGACAACCACACCAACCCAGCATCAAGACAAAAAGGTAGTGAGGAGAGGTGAGGCTGGGATACAGCTCAGTCAGCCCTCATTCAGGGGTAGGAAATTCCATCCCCCAGGGCACTGTTCTGATTCCAATCGCTGTACTTACTAAGACAGGGTCTTACAGGGAACAGAACTGTGTCCACCTACATTGTCTGCCTGGCAGACCCAGCTCTACCCTCCAGCACCATACAGGTAAGGGAGTCCCCTCCCACCACAGGGTTACTCTGAACCCTCTAGACCAGGGGTGGGGAACTTTTTTTCTGCCAAGGGCCATCTGGATATTTATAACATCATTCGAGGGCCATACAAAATTATCAACTTAAAAATTAGCCTGCTACATTTGGTCAAACATTTAACTAACTCGTCCCTAATGTGATGGCTGGAACTGCTTCTCTTTGGTGAGGCGCTGGCAGGGCCAGACCACATGATTTCTCGGGCAATATGGCCGCGGGCCGGATGGTCCCCACCCCAGCCATGGAGCATCTCTTTTTCAACTTCTCTTCATCTTCCATAAAAGACAGTGTTCAAGACACTGCTCTCTTCTCCTTCTAGATAAAACTACAACATTACAAACTACTACTAGGTCTCCATCTCAAGGACACCCCTGAACCCACCTTCCTTTTTGGCACAAAGAACTTATTCACGGGGCACCAAACATGCGCCCTCCACCCTGCACTGCCAGAGTCTGTCATCCACACTGTGGCAAGCCAGCCAGTTTTCTGGCTCCAGACTATGAACAATCCACATCTCCACCAGACCAGCAGGCACACAGTGGTCTGTGTGATACAGGGGTATCACCTTCCAACGCTGGCAATCCACAGTGGGCCTGTGGAAGCAATCGCATCTTTAGGTCACTTCCACGTGGCTCAGAAAAAACAATGACATGAACGCAGGGAGGGAATGATAACCGGGAACCCGGGTACCGGCTTAGCAGGAATGGTTTGTATCTCTTTTTGCAACTTTTCTATAAATTTAAAATTACTTCCTAATACGAAGTTACCAAACAACTCCCTAGTCACGTTTTTCTAATTTCAGGCTAAAGGAAAAGTACAGTGGATGTTCCTAATGCTGCTGCAGCTGCCCTCCTGGCCCCCACCGTCCGTGCACAGCGCACAGTGCACAGCGCACAGCGCACAGCGCACAGCGCACAGCGCACAGCGTGGCGAGTCTGGAATGGCCTCTCCTCAACCTACCCAGGACACCTGTGCTCCACCTGAGTGGGTGTTCTGTTTATAGGAGTGCCTTCCAGAGGGACTGACATAAGTGTCCACTTATCAGGGATCAAGTGGATAGAGCTGTCAACACCAATAAAACATGGGGGCTGGGCCCCATCCGCCACACATACCCAGCGGCAGGCATGACTCTCTAACAGCTCCATAACTGAGCTGATGAGGAACATTGTGACCATGAAGACCGAGGCGACAGAGGCAGCCCTACTGTTCAAGGCCCTGGGCACCTGTGATGACCGGGTGACCGTGCACACTGGCCAAGGCAGCACATGTGCTATCCTTCCTGAACCACCTGGGTCCTTACAGGAAGGGAGTCTGAAGTGTAGGACAGGGAAAGCCTTCAACCTCATGTCCTTGCTTCACACGCTCCCTACGTCACACTGAGCCCAGGCCAGTCTCCCTCCTGAACTCTGAACGACTTCACCCTTGCAGGGAGTGAAGGACAGTCCCTCCTGTACAAGCTGGCTCCCTGCTCCACCGGTGCCACTGATCCCAGAGCCCAGGAGGCTCCTGCAGCCGCTGCCCACGGGAGCGGTGGGCAAACGTCACACTTGCCCCCAAAGGAGTAATGTGCTCACAGACGGAGCTAAGTCACCTGTCCCTCATTAGCATGGACAGCAGCCGAGACACGACAGAGGAGTCCCCTAGGCACCTGCTGGCCCTGAGACAGGTGGGACCACATGGCAGAGATGCGCCCTCATCAAGGAGACACATACACAAAGGTCTGGGCTTACTCTATGGTGATGAGTTGGTTTATCTCTCAGTATAAAGATTCTTTATTTCTAAAGCAACCTGCCGCATGGGTCCATCACACAGCGAGGCCCCATCAGGTTGTGCTTGCAGCCGCCACTGAGGATACATACCTAAGCGCTGGGCAAGGCCAGTGGAGGTCGTGTCGGATGTGTCTCCTAGGAGGGAGGTGGACACAGGGATGGAGTCCTGAAAGGAAAACAGAGAGTGCGATGTGGCTTCTCCACCAGCCCAACTTCTACCACTGCTGACCCCAGGGTGGCAGCAGCAGGTCCTGGGAGCTTAGAGAAGGTCTGGGGTCTGTGTTAGCAGCCAGGCAGGTGGACACTGATGCATATGACGTCACAAAGCTGGAGAGAGGAAGTCACCTGAAGCTGGCATCACAATGCTGTCAATAATTCTAGGAGTTATTTCACGTAAAGGGCGTGTTTTTGTGCTGTAAACTCCAGAGTGCTCAAGGGCAACATCAAAAACAGGAGGGATGTAAACAAGATCATTAAGGCCCAGCCAGTGTGGCTCAGCAGTTGAGCATCAACCTATGATCCAGGAGATCGCAGTTGGATTCCCAGTCAGGGCACATGCCTGAGTTGCGGGCTCAGTCCCCAGTAGAGGGTGTGCAGGAGGCAGTCGATCAAGGATTCTGTCATCATTGATGCTTCTCTCTCTTTCTCATTCTCTCTCTCCTTTCTTCTATTTGAAATCAATAAAGACATTAAAAAAAAAAAAAAAAGAAAAAAAGATTAAGGCCACAGCAAGAAGGAAGCTTTCAGAGCCTGGGTGCCATGAGCCTCCAGGTCCCTCTCACCCCTGGTAGTCAGCAGCAGCGGAGGGAGCACCTACCCTCCTCACTTGGACTGTAAGAGAACCATAGCTCTACTCCCCTACAGGCGTCTGAGCTCTTCAAGTCCCCAAAAGCCCTGAGACTTTGCCAAAGGGCACCAGCCCTTAGCAGCCAAATAATGAAAATATGAACTTTTGAATATGCTTGGTCAATTCTCATTTCAGAAAAGCAGCAATAAAACTAAAGATAAATAAATGTGGCCCTTCTGAAATGTAGAGGTACATTTGAAAGTAATCCATTAAAAAGGCCTAGCCCGGCCAGAGTGGCTCAGTGGTTCCCCCCAGGGCAGATCACAGTTTGATTCCCAGTAGGAGGCGTGCAGGAGGCAGCTGATAGATGATTCTCTCTCAGCACTGATGTTTTTTTCTTTCTTTTTAAAAATATATCTTTAATGATTTCAGAGAGAGGAAGGGAGAGGGAGAGAGAGAGATAGAAACATCAGTGATGAGAGAGTCATTGATTGGCTGCAGCCCACAACCTGGGCATGTGCCCTGACCGGGAATCAAACCCCGATCTCCTGGATCCTAGGTCAATGCTCAACCACTGAGCAGCACTGATGTTTCTCTCTCTCTTCCTCTCCCTTCCTTTCTCTGAAATCAATAAAAAACATATTTAAAAAATAAATAAAGAGTTGAAAAGGAAAAAACCCGCTTATAATATAGCCAAAATTACTTTCACTGTGAGCAGAGAACAAATCAGAGGGTGCTCCTTATCTCCCAAGGGGTCAAAGTCACTTCAATACGAGACAAGATTGGTTTAGGTCTATGAAAGATAAAAACATTTACTTCATGCTTTTTTCTTGAAAAAGATACAAAAACATGATCTTAATGAATTTGCTATTTACAGATTTCAAGTTCAACATTTTAACTGTTAATAGTATTTTGCAGCTAAACCTCCTGAAAACAGAAAATCTATCTTAACAGGGTAATCTTTTCTGACCAAAAACAAAACTAAAAACCCATACAGTTATCCTCTTTAATACTTCATTATTTCTGAAATCATACTATGTCAAGCTGGTCTCCCAGGTAGAAACATGCCTGGACGACTTTTCTGTGGCAAAGGACCATCTTGCACTCACCCAGGTCTCCAGGCCCGTCCTAAGTTGTCCGAGCACACAGGGTCCCCCACCCCATCTTCCTGGTGCCAGGTTGCTTCCCTCCTGCCAGCAGGGCCCTGCTCACCCCAGTGCTGCAGCTTCTCTTGGCACCACAGACAGGCCTGCTTGCTCAAGGCGGGCCAACTGAAGAGCAACAGTTGTATGGTTTTGTTCTACATGGTCTAGTCCTACATGTGGGGGTTTGGGGGGGAGGGAGGAGGGAGGAGACCTCACAGACCCTTCAGAGCCACCCTCTCTCTGCTCATGGACCAGTAAACGTTTTCTAAGAAGGGCCATACAGTATACAGTTCAGTTTTTATGGACTACAAGGTCCAGTAGCAACTGCTTGACTGCCTCAAACGGCAGAAGCAGCTGTGTGAGACCCTCCTAAATGGATGGGGACAGCTGCGCTCCAATAAAACCCCAGCACAAAAGTAGGCACGAGCCAGCCCGCAGGCCCCAGTGTGCAAGCCCTGTCCACAGGAGCCCTTATTTTCCTGCCCTAAGCTATGGCCAGCACCTTTCTCTGCAGCTGGCCCAGTCCTTCACCCCTAGAGGGCCATGTCTAGGCACACTGTGGCCAGTCAGTGCGACTGATTCCTTTTCCTTCTCCTGCCCCAATCTTGATGCAAGGTGACTTTCCAGTTGAGAAATACACCCTACCAAGAGCTATGACTACCAACTGCTCAGACGACCAATGCCACACACAGGAGCCGCCTGAAATTGGTTCAAGGAATCGATGCCTGCCTGGTCTTACCAATGAGCAGTCGAGGGCCCCATGCCTTACACACGGTCTATGGAGACAGCCTTAGGATTAGGAAAGGTGAGGAGGCTCCAGGGCACCATGCCCTCCAAACACACAGCCTGCCCATAACACCCCTGCCCCTCTAGGCCCTCTTCCTCTCCTCCAATGAAGGAAGACCTGCAATTACCACCCGCCCAAAGGCCCACCTGCTGGTACTCACAGGAAAAGGAAGGACAGTGAGAAGGTTAAAGGCCTAGGAGAAGGGCAGCCAGAGAGAAGAGGGATGCTGTGTGAGGCCCATCCAGAGGCTGCCTCCTTCCCAAAGCCTTGCCAAGGTCCTACCTGATGGCTCGCTCTTCTCATTTCCCAACATCCCTGGGGCCCCCCTGAGATTACCATCCTTACTGCCTGGCTGGCTGCGGGTTACTGTCAGTCCTCTCTAGCCAATGGGTAGTCCCTGAGTGTTCCTAATTCATTCAGTCAACAAAGATTTAACAACAGCTTGTCAGGCACTGGGAATACAAAACCACATAAAACAAACCTCAACACCAACAATAAACCACAGAGGGAGCAACAGCTGGGGGCATGGTGGTGGGAGAGAGCAACCAAGGGCCAGTGAGTGGGCCGGGGGAGGTCTGAGCAGTGGGAAGGCCTCTGTAAGGTCTCTGGACCATACTCTGGGTCTCTCTTGAAAGGTCTGGGGCAGAGGAATGACAATATCTAACAGAAATGTGCTGCCCCGTGGAGAACTGGCCATGAGGCACTGTTGTGGGTTGAACTGTGTCCTCCAAAAAAATATGCCCATGATCTAACCCCTCGTATCTGTGAATGTGACTTCATTTGGAAATAGGGTCTTTACAGAAATAATTAAAATGTAAGTCAAGCTGAGGTCACACTGAAGTGGGGTGGATCCATTATTTATTATGACTGAGGCACTTATAAGAAAAGACACACACAGACAGGTACACTTGGAGAAGAAGGCCATGTGGCACTGGAACCAGAGATGAAGCTGCAAGCTGAAAACACCAGGACTGCCAGCAGCAAGAAGATGGGCGAGCCCGGCCAGGCGTGGCTCAGAGGTTGAGCATCGACCTAGGATCCAGGCGATCGGGGTTCGATTCCTGGTCAGGGCACATGCCTGGGTTGCAGGCTAGCTGATCAATGACTCATCACTGATGTTTCTATCTCTCTCTCCCTCTCCTTTCCTCTCTCTGAAATCAATAAAGATATATTTAAAAAAAAAAAAAAAAAGATGGGCGAGAGGCATGGCATGATTCCTCCCTTAGAGCCTCCAGAAGGAACCAGCTCTGACAGCACCTTGACTTCAGACCTCTGGCCTCCAGCTGTGAGAGCACATCTCGGTTGTTTTAAGTGACCCAGTTTGTGGCACTTTGCTACAGCAGCTCTAATAAACTAAGACAGAAAGCAAATGGGGAATCAGCAGAGGAGAGATGCTGCATGCCTGGCCAGGGTGGCAGGCCTTAAGGAGAGGAGGGTTGCCTGGATTCTGTGTATTTTTTTTTAAGTATAGTTAACACTGACATTCAATATTATATTCGTTTTGGGTGTACACAATAGGATTCTATGCTTGTACACCTTACTATATGATCACAACAAGCCTCATTACATGCCTGTGACGCATTTATTTTATAACTGGAAGTCTGTGCCTCCTACTCCCCTTCACCTTTTTTCACCCACACCCCACCTGCTCCCCTCTGGTAATCATCCGTTTGTTCTCTGTATGGATGAGTCTGTTGTGTTCTGTTTGCACGTTTTTTGTTTTTGTTTTTAGAGCCGACCTAAGTGAAATCTTACTGCATTTGTCTTTCTCTCTCTGACTTATTTCACTTAAGGTGGACTCGTGGGGTACGACTGACAGCAGTGCTCAGACTCAGGGCGCTGGGCGCGGAGTGAGCAGAGGGGTGGAGGGGGCCCCTGGGTTCCAGGGAGCGCCGGCTGCGAGGGGCGGTTTTGAGGGAGCAGGCGAAGAGTCTGGTCTTGAACGTGCCCATTGTGCCTACGCGCCAGACTTCCCGGTGAAAACAGGCGGCTGAAGCTCGGGAAAGAGGTCCGCGCTGGGAGCGCCGCGCGTGCCGGTTGGTCCTACGGAGGGCACACCACCAGGGTGGGTGCCGCCCCGGGCGCGGGCGGGGGCGCAGAGGTCCCACGGCGAAGCGCCGACGCGCCCGTCCCGGGGCCGGCAGAGCGGCGGGGCCGGCCTGGGGTCCCGCTGCCGGCGGGGCGCACACGGCTCCCCTCCGGGGGTGCGGGTCCGGACCACCCCGCCCCCACGTCCCAGGCAGAGTTCTGGGGAGCTCCCGTGGCCCCGGCCCAGGACGCCAGAGGCCGCCGGGCCCGGAGTCTCCCCTCAGGGCCCCGCGCGCGCCGGCGCCCACCCCCTCGCCGCCCCCGCGGCCCGGCCCCGCGCCCCCCACGGCCCCGCCGCCCAGGGCCCACCCCCCCCGCGGCCCGAGCCCCGCGCCCCCCACGGCCGCGCCGCCCAGCCCGCCCGCACTCACGAAGCGGCTGCACATGGCCACGGCGAGGTTGCGCAGGTGCGGCGTGGCCCCCACCCACAGGAAGAGCGAGTCCGTCAGCCGCATGACGTGGAAGTGCACCAGCTGCTCCCACAGCCTCGCGCTGAAGTTGTGCAGGGAGACGCCCCCGCCCGCGGCCGCCCGCGGCCCCTCCATGCCGCCCGCCGGCCGCCAGCCCGCGCCCCGGTGCCGCCAGGCCAGAGCGAGCGCGCGCCGAGCGGCCGAGCGCGCCTTCGCGTTCCGCCGGGAAGGGGCGGGGCTCGGGGCGGGGCGTGGGGGCGGGGCTCGCGGGGCGGGGCCTGGGGCTCGCGGCGCGGCGCGGCGGGGCGGGGCGGGGCGGCTCCCGGGGCCTCGCCGACTGCCGCGTCCGCTCGTTCCCCGCGGCCGTTCCCCGCGCTCCGGTACGTGACTGGACGCGGGGCTGGGGGGCGCCCGCCCCCGTCACTCACGGGGCAGGGCGCGCGGGCGCCGCGGCGCAGGGGAGCCCCGGGGCCGGCGGAGCTCGCCCGCGCAGTTTCCGCCTCCCGCCCGGCCGGTGCGTGCTGGCAGCGCTCACGCGCCCGGCCCGCGCGGCTTCCCGGGTCCTGGTTGGACCGCCGGTTCCCCGGGCACGAGGGCGCCCGCCCGTCGCGCCGCCCGGGCCGGATTCCCCGCCGCGGCCCCCAGCCCGGGACCGGGGCGCCTCGCGGGGCGGAGACCGCCTGCGGGGACCCGCGTCGCCGGTGGTTGGGAGGAGGGGTGGGCGCAGTTTCGGGCTCAGACCCTCCCGCGCGGCGGCTGCGGGCGAGCGCGGCCGGGGGCGGGGCCGCTCGCCTCCCCGAGACTCGGTTTCCTCGCCCGCCGGGGGACGCTGGCGGGGCACGCTCGGCGCCGCGGGGGCTGTGCGCGCACGCGGGCGGGGGGGGGCGGCGCCCTCGCCCCGCGCAGGGGCCCCGCGCTCGCAGCCGCCTGGAGGCGCCGCGGAGCCGAGCCCAGGAAGCCCTCAGGGCGCTGAGACGGGGCGCGGGGGCGGGGGGGGGGGGGACCTTCATGGTAAAAGCAAGCGGGGCCCGTTTTGTCAGATTCTGTTACAACTGACTGTTGGGTTTTAAGGCAGAACTATCAGTTCTCTAAAACATTCTGCTTTTAAAATCCCTAATAGGTCCAAGGTGACTAAGTTAAAAATTTAAAGGGTTAAGTATTTCTATAGGTTTGTTCTATCTGCTGATCATCAGTGATTCAATAATATAGTTAAATTTTAGATCAGTTTCTTAAGCAGCTTTATTAAGGTATAATTGACATACTGTAACTGCAGATATTTAAAGTATACAAATTGAAGTTTTGACACATACATAAATACCCATAAAACATGGCTACAATCAAAATAGTGAACATGTCCAGTACCCTCAGAGGTTTCCTTTAGTCCCGTGGTAATCTTTCCTGCCTCTCCCAACCACTGATCTGTATTTTGTCATTACAGGTTAGTTTACATGGTTAGAGTTTTGTATAAATGGAATCATACAGTACATACAATTTTAGTCTGCTTTTCACTCATAATTATTTTGAGATTCGTCTAGGTTTTGAGTGCATGAACAGCTCATTCTTTTTAGGGCTCAGCAGGGCTCTGTTGTGTGGCTGGCTGTACCACTACTTGTTCACCCATTCACATGCTGGTGTTCATTTGGGCTGTTTTCCTTTTGGGGATAGGACACTAAAGCCACTATAAACGTATGTGTACAAGTGAGTCTCTGAATGGACATACGCTTTCATTTCTTGAGGATAAGTACCTAGGAGTAGAATGGTTATATGTGTAACTTTTCAAGAACTATTTCTAATGAACCTCAATTCATATTTCACATCATACACAAAAATTAGTTCAAGTGGTTTATAGACCTAAACAGAAAACCTAAGACTATAAAACTTCTAGGAGAAAACCTTTGTGGCCTTTATTTAGAAAAAGATTTCATACATAAAACACCAAAAACATGATCCATAAGATCAATAACTTGCCCGGCCGGGTGTGGCTCAGTGGTTGAGCGTCGACCTAGGATCCAGGCGATCGGGGTTTGATTCCTGGTCAGGGCACATGCCCGGGTTGCGGCCTCGATCAATGACTCTCTCATCACTGATGTTTCTATCTCTGTCTCTCCCTCTCCTTTCCTCTCTCTGAAATCAATAAAGATATATTTTTTAAAAAAAAAAAAAAGCTTAAACTAATGGAGCAGATGATCTCACCCACATCTCAACTCTAATATCCTCTAATACTTTGTCCCTCTAGAAGACAAACACAATTTTAAAAATGGAGAGTTTATATCTGAAGAATCTTAAAGAACTGTCTGGGGAAACTCACGAGTTAACACCCCCTTGCCTCACTCCTGTCTTTCGCTCCTCACCACAGTGAGAGAACCAACGTTTATCCACCTGTGCTCTGATGCTGTCCTGCATGTCCTCAGGAGCCTCGCTCCACCAACTGAGGTGGACTCTGAGATGCGCCACCTGGATCCCCCTTCAAGAGAGGACGTGTCTCAGCTGCTGGGAATACTGTTAGCAAAAAGCCTTCTTCCATGGCCTCCTTTAGGGTCTGCGCACACTTCCCAGGGCAGCCCCCACCCAGAGGCAGCAGAATAAAGGCGAGGCCATGGTGGCCCAATGCTGTGCAACTGTGTCGGGCCATTTTCACTCCAGAGCACCCGGGGGTTGGCTGAAGCTGACTATTGAAGGGCAGTGTTCACTTTGCACCATCAGGAGAAATCAAGATGCATGATCAGGAGGCCGAGTACAGTCATCCCAATAAAATCTTATGGCCCCTTGGTCAGTTTCCAGACCTGGAACTCAGGTCCCCTGCAACACCATGGCAAGTACCCACAGCACAACCACCCTGCCTTTCCCCAAAGGACCCAATGGCATCTACTCAGGTAACAGTACACTAGGGAGGGAGGAAGACCTAGATGTTTCAAGAGTCAGAGTTGGAGTTGAGATCTGGAGACCTGCTGTGTCGTCATGGCCCTCCTACTAGAGTGGGAGCGTTCAGGAACCCAAAAACAATGAAGTCCTGGCCAAGTGTCCACTGGGTCTGCAGGCCCATCTAGACCCATCTGGGGGCATTTGCCTGGTCCCTGAATATGTAATTGGGATAGACATACTTGGAAGTTGGCACAATCACCCCATCAGGTCCTTGGCCCATGGGGTAGGAGCTATCCTAGTGGAGAAAGCCAAGTGGAAGAATAAAAAGTTGCCTCTCCCCAGCCAAGCATTATGACATCCAGAGGGGGATGGAAAATTAGTGCCACCTTTAAGGACCCAAAGGATGCAGTGATCGTGGTCCTCATCACATCTCTGCTTCACCAGTTGAGCCCTGGAAGATGGCAATGGATTCCCATGAACACAACGGAGACGGGGTTCCAATGGCGGCTGCCAGAGCGTGTGGTGTCTCTGCTAGAGCAGTTAGGTAAGGCCTCAGGACACAGCCAAGGATTGGGAGATGCATTCTTTTCCACTGCAAATGCGAAAAGGAGCAGAAACAGTTTGCATTTGCCTGGGATGAACAGCAATATTCATTTATAGTTTTGCCCAGGACTAGGTTAACTTGTCACCCTCCATCAGCATGTAGTCTTGAGAGATCTCAACTGTCTACGCATTCTACAGAATGTCACGTTGATGCATTACAGCACCATCACCCCGGTTTCACCAACGCCCTGTCTTCAGTTCACGCCTGTGGCCATATTGGGGATCCCACAGAAACAGCTGAAGAATAGGTGAAAGCCTGAACTGAGCTGGGTTTGGAGAGGCCAGTGTGAGGTGCAAGCTGCAGGTGGGTGGCAGGACACCTGGTTGTCCATTTAGTGCAGACAGAGCAGTAGACCGAGGTTATGGTACACACAGACCCATGAGCAGCAGAGGATGACCCGGCTGGGCTGGTCGAGACCTACAAGGAGAAAGATCGGAGGTAGAGGCCCCAGGGTATGAAATCACGGCATCCTGGTACTGCCCAGAAGAGGAATTAAGCAACGAAGTAGACAGAATGACTCAGCTGAGGTTGGTGAGCCCCACCTGCCACCACCCCAGGGACGGTACGATGTGCCATGGACAAAATAACCATGGCAGCAGCGAGGGAGGTTACACAAGGGCCAGCAGTGTGAATTCCACTCCCCAAGTTGATCTTCCTGCTGCTGCCACCAAACAGCCTACCTGCCAGCGGAGATCCGGGCTCAGGCTCTGTCACGCACCTCCCCAGGCGAGCAATGGCCACATGGTAGGCAGTTGATGTTGTCGAGTTCCTTCCACCCAGAGGGCCGGCAGTTTGTTCTGACAGGAAGAGAACCACGTTCCAGGTACGGGTTTGCCCTTCCCGTCCCCAGGGCCACGGACGGTGCCACTGTCTAGTGCTTACAGAGGGTGTGGTCCGTTTGCCTGGCATTTGGAGAGCAAAGGAGGTGGGAGAGCGAGCCCAGATCCGTGGCAGCTACTGGGCACATCACACACCCTGTGCCACGCAAATGCGGCCACTCACGGAAGGAGGTGCTCAGAGATGACCGTTAGGAGAATGGAAAGCCATCCTCCAGACCCTGTATAAAACCTGAACCCAGGTAGGAAAACCTCATGAGTCGGGGATCCAAGAGGTGGAAGCAGGAGCCACCCCACTTCCCATCACTCCCAACAGTCCAGTTAGGGTATTGTGCTCCCCGAACCTGCACTATGGGCTACAGGAGTAGAGGTTCCGTCTCCCACAGGAGAACACTTCCACCAGGGGACGCAGCAGGAGTCCATGAAGCTGTGGATGGCTGCCGCTGGGCACTTAAGGCTCCTGTGTCAGAGCCCCACAAGTTGAAAAGGAGAGTCACCATCCTGATCATCAGGAGGAGATAGGGCTGGTGTCACCTGGTGGGGACAGGGAGGTAAATATCTGATACCTGGCAATGTTCTTGGGTGCCATTTGGTGCTCCCTCGCCCAGGTGTGACAGTAAATGGACCAAACTGCAACTCTGGCCCAAGAGCAGATCCTCCTTACAGTAAAAAATGTTTTCCCAGCACTGTGAGAACGGGACCTTCAGGTGTCAGCCCCTTTAGGATGACTTCAGCTACCAAGAGGTGGCTCTCTGAGGGAGGCAGGGAAATGAAGATGAGGCACTTCGGCTTCACCCGTTGACTGCGGGGCCATTTCACTTGGGACCCTCACAGGGTCCACTCTAGTGACTGGGGCCACATCGCGGCTTTCCTTCTGCCTTTGCCAGTCCTGCTTCCTCTCCCCTCAGTCACTTCCAGGTTCTCTCTAATAGATATTCAGACCAAACTCTGAAGTCTTCCTCTGGTGGGCCCAGAAGGGACAGGCTCCTTCTGTGGTCTGCTCTCATCTCACTGTGTGCACTCCCTGGGCAGTTCCACCCAAGGCCAAGAACTTGCTCAGCACTTAGTCTCTAAAGTGTGAGTCTGCAGCCATCCTTGCTCTTCTCAGAGCCACATCACACCCAACTGACTGCACCTCCTGTCTCCCTACCCCCCGGACACTCAGTGTGTCCGTGCCCATCTCATCGCCTTGCACCCCTCCTTCCTGCAGCTGAGCCCTTTCCTTTCCCCACAATGGAGAATGTATCACCACTCAGTTTTCCAAACCATCAGTCAGGGGTCATCTCTATTGCCGCAAACAGTGCTGCCTGCTGGTGTCTCCCACTCGCCCTCCCGGGTCCACCTGCACCGCCGTCTGGCGCAGACCTCACCTTTCTCTTGCCTGGGCTGCTGCTGAGGCATCTGACCGGCTTCCTCATGTCTTTTTCCTTTGGCTTCCACTTGTTTTTCTCACTACCTCCAGAGAGGTATTGAGCAAATAAATCTGCTCATGTTACTGCCTGTAATAAAAAAGTTCCTTCAATGATGCTTAACTTAAACAGCTCTGCAGGCACCCAGGCCCCTCACCCAGCCACAGGGCTGCTGCATGGCCAGCCCTTCCCTCACCTGGGCTCTGGACTGTAGCCATAGTGAACTCCAAGAGGCAGCGGGACCTACCGCCTCTGTGTGCCCTATGCACCGCTTCCTATGGTGCCCTGCCCCTGACTTACCTCCTGCAGAATCTCCTGGTCCTAAAGTCAGCCCCACACCACCCCTGAGGGACTCCTTCCCCATCCAGGCAGGCGGCTATGCTGCGATGTCTCCTGGCCCCTTTCTGTTTGCACAGCAGGGCTGCACATAAAGCCAAAAAGCAAATACTGAAGAGGTGGAGTGATGGAGGGCTCAGTGAGCACACCCTAGAGGAAAAACTAAGGGCCTCCTGGCCTTCAGCTCTAGGCCTGGCTCCACTCCTGGTAGATGTTCTAGTGTTACCTTAGCTGCAAATTGAGAAGATTGGCTTAGGTCATTGCTAAGGGCCTTCCAGAGCTAATATGCTGTGAAGATCAGACAAGAATGCAGAAGGGGAACAGAGCCTTCCTGGGCCAGGGCTAAGCAGAAGGGTGCTGTTCTCCAGGGAGCCACTGGGTGGCAGGCGGGCGGGGCGGGCTGGAGGCAGCGTGGCTTCGGCTTTCAGGAGGCAGGTGAGTTCCTGGGATCCTACCCGTAACCGCAACCTCTGTCGGAAGCAGGCTTTTCTCTAGAGTGCTCCGATGAAACAGCGGGTCCTGTCTAGCCCACAGCCCACAAAATGCAAAAGCAGCCAGCCTACCAGCTGAGTGATCGAAAAGAGGGCAGGGGTCTTGGGTGTTTCAATTCATCCCTCTCCTCTCTCTGCCACCAGTTTGGGTTGTGAGTCTGTGTTTGTTTCATTAAAAACCAAGAATTAAAGAATTTTTTAGGTGATGGATAAGAAACTTGCTCTGTGGGAGGACACCTGTCACCTCCCTTCCAGGTAAAGGTAAGTCCTGGGTTTATAATGCACACCCTCTGAAGACGGAGCTGCCCCTGACATGCTCATGGTGCAAGTGACAAGCCATGAGAACGTCTGGGAGTCTACAACATCTCAGGAATCTCTCAGGAGCTCGCTGGGCCTTTAATCCAAAACCAGCCCGAGCTGTTATACGCCACGGCTGGTAAAGTGTGCTTGGGTTAGTGACAGGCTAGGTTACGCTGTGGTAACGTTTTAACCCTGAAATGGAAATGGCTTGATGCAGCAATGTGTCTTTAGCTCACCATGTGCTTCTGGCTTGGGGTAGTAAGTGAAGGGGCAGGAGGTGAGGTGGGCGCTCTGCTCCATATAGTTCTTCAGGACCCAGAATGACGCCTTGTGCGCAGCAGCAGAAGAGGGAGCTACGGGGTGCCTGGCCTTTCAGTGCCAACCAAGAAGTCACACATCACATCTGCCCCTTAGTCAGAAATCAGCCGTCACTGCCTACCCTCCCCCGGGGGAGGAAGGGGGGAGGGGAGGGGGGGAGAGGGAGGGGAAGGAATTGGGTGCAAAATGTGGGGAGCACAGGGAACTTTTTTAAACATTTTGATCTCCTTTACTCATTTCTCCCCCCCCCCCCCCCAAACTTGGCAACCGTCAATGTGTTCTCTGTAGCTATGACTTTGGTTGGTGTTTTTTTATATTTTGCATATAAGAGACATTGTATGGCATTTGTCTTTCTCTCTCTGACTTATGTCACTTAGCATAATTCCCTCTAGATTCATCCATGATGCTGTGCAAATGGCAAGATTTCATTATTCCTTGTGGCTGAATAATATTCATATATATATCACAATTTCTCCATCTACTCATCCATTGATGGGCACTTGGGTTTGAGGAGCACCACTGTCTCTGCTTCAGTGGCAAAAAATCATGATTTACTGAGAGTTACTAGATCTGCCAGCCAGCATTTGCCCAGGCTTTCCCGAGGAGCCTGGAGCATGGGGCAAAGCCCGAACCTGTGTTCACCAGCCCAAGCGGATGCACCACTTCGAGTCTTTTTCTGATCTGAAGCGTCTATGATCATCCACATCCACCAAACCCCCAAGCTAGGGCCGCTTCTGCTCATTGCTCCAGACGACCTGTCCTCTCCCACCTGAAGGCAGCCCCCACTCTCCCTCACCCCCTCCCTCCTCACTCTGTGAGGACAGCACACTGCTTTTCTCTCTCTCCTGCATCATCCATGTCCTCTCATCATAAGAAACACCTCTTTGTCTCCACATTGACCCTGACCACAGCCCCATACCTCTGCTTCCCTCACAGCAAACTCCTGGGATTCTCCCTGCGGCTGCCGGCCATCCCCTTCCCCCTCTCTCTCGAATCCCCTGCAGTCGAGCTGCCCTTCCCCTCACTAAACTGCCCCCACCCTCCCAGCCTCCCCTCTGGAGGTGCCCAGTGTCCACAGTGCCCCCCGCCCTCCCTGCGCGGGGGTTGCCAGCAGCCCTTGGCTCGTGTTCCAAGGATGGCTCCATGCACCAGGGATGGCTCCCAAATTGGTGTCTCTGGAGCCAACCTCTTCCCCGAGCTCCAACCCTACAGAGTCGGCTGCCCACCCAGCACCTCCGCCCGAATGTGCTGGAAACCTCTAACTCAGTGATTCCCAGCGTTTTTCATCTCATGGCACATAAACTAATTACTAAAATTCTGCAGCACACACATCTATATTTTTGCCAATCTGACAAAAAAATAGGTGTAATGTTGAGTCATTCACACCAGACGGCTATTGCTGTGCTGGCTGCCGTCACTGTTTTATTAGACAGTCTAAGGGGAGAGAGGTCCGTGCCCCTGACTAAACAGTCAGGTACCACGTGTTTTAAACACTTGCGGTTCACTGGTTGAAAATTGCTGCTCTAACTTAACAAACGTTCCCCCACGAGGCCTGTCTTCCCCGCAGTCTCCCCCATCTCAGGAGAGTCGCCTGCCTTCCTCCAGACGGTCAGCTCAAAGCCCTTGGGTGTCCCGCTCGACCCCTCCCCTCATGCCCCAGGTTCCGCCCAAACTCTGAGCCGTTCCCTCACCTCCAGCTGCTCGTCCCCTGGACTGGAGTGCTGACCTTCTGAATCGGCTCCTTACGCCGCCTCTCCGCAGGACAATCGGGGATTCTCTGAAGCAGCCTTTCCTCTTACCTCATTTCTCAAAGCGGGGGTGTAGGCTCTCATACCAAGATTGCCTGGCTCCAGGGAAGGCAGAAAGTGTTAGACCTTTTTGGTGCTATCAGAATTATGCATATATTTTTTTAAATTTCCTCTATCAGCCCTTGAATCCCCTCAAAGGCAAGAATTCCCAACCACGGCTGCCTCCGGGCCCCTGCCCGCACCACCTCCAGCTTCTCCCGCTCACCCCTCACAAGTGCAGACAAAATATTTTTGTGGCAGCAGCTGTCCCGTCGCGTTTCTCAGCACACAAAAGAAACCCCTTGCCCAAATCCTGATGTCACCAGGTTCCAGCATGAAGGGAAAATAAAAGTCCTGCCTTTTAAGTCCTTCCCAGAGGAAAGAGCTTAGAGTGGAGAGAGCAAGCTGAGCCCTGCCTCACCATGATTCACGGCGGACGGGACCACCAGAAGATGTTTCTGTAACTGTTTAAAAAGTGTCAGTGCAGCTTTTTAACCACCTAAGCTTCAGTAGGGCTCTGCCTCACCCAGAGGACAGCTCGTTAGCTCATCCACGCCCCCTTCACCTCACCCTGCGCTCTGCAGGGGCCCAAATCCCCCCCCCCCAGGGCAGGTCTGGCTCCGCATGAACCGTGAGTGACAGGCTGGTGACAGGCTGGGCCGGGGAGCAGCCGGCAGGCACACCCACACATTTTGGGAAGGGCATGGACAAAGAGCCAGGATCCAGGAGAGAGAAACGGGAAAGGGGCTCCAACAAGAGAGCAGCTGGCAGCCACAGAGGGTGCACGTTTGTCCTCACCTTCCTGACCCTGCTTCTTCCAGCAGCTTTTACAATACACTGAGCTCTGAGCAAATCTTTAACCTTGATTTCCAGGCTCGGCAGGGAGGGCAGGCGCAGAGAGGGCCAGTGAGGCCCTGAGGCTGGAGGGCTGCGGAGGCCCAGAGTGTGCGGTCGGCTGAGCTCGGCTGGACAGGGAGCCAGGCCTTGAAGGGGGGAGTTCACCATCAGCGAGGCTGAAAGGAGAGAGGGTGTACCGGCGCGGGGGGCAGGTGTGAGCAAAGCCCATGCTCTCATGTCATCACTCACATTTTCAGACAAGGAAGTGGCCAGGAAGCCCTTGGTCGCTGCTGGGTGGATCTGGGCCCTGGAGCCTCCTATCCCCAAGCTGGGTCTCAGGAAGCCAGGGAGCGAGGTGGGCGTGCAACGCCAGGCCAAGAAGCCTGGATGGAAGGGAACATACAGGTTTCCAGACAAGGAGAAGGTATGCCCCCGGCACAAGACGGAGCAGGCACCGAGCCACCTCCCTTGTCAGCCCCCAAGGGCTGTTCCCCCCCAGTGGCCCCAATGAAGGTGGACAGAGGCCTTGGAGGGGGTGCTGCTGAAGCCAGCCAGCAGGACTTGTGTTCTGTCCTCTTGCTCTGGGTTTCTTATCTGATACCTCAGAATTCCTTACACAACCCCAATTTTATTATTTTAATTGTGGCAGTCTCCATGTGATTTTATTCTGTGACTCAACTCTTATTAGACAAGCAAACCCACAAATGGATGGGAAATCTCTCCAGCTGGTGAGTGAGGAAATGGATGATGGGGTTACTGTAAGGATGGAAGGCACATAGGGTTGGGATGCGCAGCAAGGCTCAGCGAGGAGGCAGGGAGGCCACTGACACCACAGGGGAGGCAGGGCTAATCCCCCGTTAGAGCGCTGCGAATGAAAGAGCATCCTGTTGGCTGGGCGGCCTTTCTGATGCCCTCGTAAAACCCTCAGCCCAGGTCAGCAGCCCCGTGGCAGGACAAAAGCACCTCTCTCTCGCTGTCTCTCCCCCTCCCCGTGTCTGTGTGTGTGTGTCTCCCTGTCCCGTCTCTCCCTCTCCCCGTGTCTGTGTGTGTGTCTCCCTGTCCCCTCTCTCCCTCTCCCTGTGTGTGTGTGTGTCTCCCTGTCCCCTCTCTCCCTCTCCCTGTGTGTGTGTGTCTCCCTGTCCCCTCTCTCCCTCTCCCTGTGTGTGTGTCTCCCTGTCCCCTCTCTCCCTCTCCCTGTGTGTGTGTGTGTCTCCCTGTCCCCTCTCTCCCTCTCCCCGTGTCTGTGTGTGTGTCTCCCTGTCCCCTCTCTCCCTCTCCCTGTGTGTGTGTCCCACTTTCCTCCCTTCCTCCTGCTGAAAGGGACCACGGGAGGCAGCAGCGGAGTCCTGGGAGGGGCAGATGGGCTGGCTGTTCCACAGGGCACGGTTTTTCCCCCAGAATGTCGAGCCCTTGTCCCCAGAATCGGCGCCCGGACGCCATCTGAGTCATGCTGCCTTTCTGCCAGCGCGGTCACTGGGCCCTCTGAGTCCGGTCCCGGTGGGCTCTGAGCCCCACTCTGGGGTGTGGATGGTTCCATTCGTGGCACGAAGGAGACCGCCTTTGCGAGAACATGGCCCTGGATGTTCGTGTATGCACTCGCCGTCCTTCCTGGCACTGAAAACAGGGGTGACTGCCCAATAGAGACCCAGCCGCGAAAGCAGCTGTTTCGGGAGAGTCAGGGAACGAGCCGGGAACAAATGACAAGGTCCCGTGACAACGTGCCCAGTCCCCGGCTCACTCGGCAAACACTGCTGAAGGCATGTGTGCTCCAGGCCCCGCACAAAGTACTGGGGAGACAATGACGCCCTTGGAGATGGCGAGCCTGCCGCCCAGGCTGCCCACGCCCAGTCCACACAGGCGCACCCTCGTCCATGCAGCGGACCCATCGCAGTGCAGGCAGAGGAGGGCACAGGGAAGGCGTGTGTGCATGCGTGTGCGTGCGTGTGCTGCGAGATGAGTGAATCTGTCAAAAAGGAGCAAGACACACGGGAGTATAAACAGCTGATGCCATTGTTACCAGGTCCCAGTGCGGCCCGACTGGCCCCAGTGCTGGAGGTCAGGACAGCAGGTCTCTTTGGGGCGGGGGTGGGAGGCAGAGGGGCTCCTGGAGGCTGGCGAGGTCACCAGGACATTTCTCGAGCTGGCACCTGGGGTCTGAGCACTTTTCTGTGTCCTTCAGTACTTTAAGAACCTATTTGCCTATGGCTGTGCATATATGTGTGAGTTGACTCAGAGAGCAGGGGCCTTTAAAGGCAGTCATTTTGTGTATTATCTTTGCATGGGACCATATCTAAATAATTCCGGCTCCTTAAGCAGTCACCCCAGGCTTTAACATCTCCACCAAAAAGGCCTTCTTCATAGTTCATCTCCGCCCATGCAGTGAAGCCACCAAGCCCACGTGGTCCTGGCGGCACCTGCTGTGCGGGAGGCGGGCTCCCTGGGAGATTTTCACTTATTCACGCTTGTGTTTATCAGCAGTTACTGAGTAACGACTGTGTGCCAGGCACAGGTGATAGGAAACTTAAAGATGGGGAAGAAGGAAGACGGGGAGGGGAGGGGGAGACAAAGCTCTTCCAGTGAGAGAGAGGAAAAAACATCGGCAGTGCTGCCAGCATGTGCTGGGCCTCTCGCAGGGTCACTTAGGAGGCTCACTGGGGCAGGTGGGCCGCTAGGAGGGCTTCCTGGAAGAGGTGAGAGCAGAGCAGAATGGAGGGGGAGGGGAGCCAGATGGACACGGCATGGGCAGGACATGGAGGGAACAGGCACCCAGACAGGGAGGAAGGCCAGATGGGGGTGACCAGAAGGTGGGGCGGTACTGAGAACCACGTGGGCCCCACAGGACAGGGCGCGCTAAGAGGCTGTTACTCGAGCAGGGAGATTAGTGAGCTGAGAGGGCAGCAACATGGAGGACAAGGGTCAGCAAGACGGCCCCAGGGGACCTGACCCCGTGAAAACCCTCACCTGGATATCTGGGCACCCACTTAAAAGGTGACCTTGTCTTTAAAGAAAAAGGGCATGCCCGGCCGGGCGTGGCTCAGCGGTTGAGCGTCAACCTAGGATCCAGGCGATCGGGGTTCGATTCCCGGTCAGGGCACATGCCAGGTTGCGGGTTCGATCAATGACTCTCTCATCATTGATGTTTCTATCTGTCTCTCTCCCTCTCCATTCTTCTCTCTGAAATCAATAAAGATTAAAAAAAATTTTTTTTAAATAAAGAAATAAAAAAAATAAAGAAAAAGGACATTCTGACACCCGCCACAGCGCGGTGAACCCTGAGGGCATTGTCCCCAGTGAGACCGGCCAGCAGCAACAGGACAGCGCTGTAAGGTCCCACTCACGCGGCACCGAGAGCCTCGGCTCCTGGAGAGGGAAGAGGAGTGGTGGCCGCGGGGCGGGGGTGGAGAGGTGGTGCCTGGCGGAAAGCGTCAGCTTTGCAGGGTGAGTTCTGTGGATGGACGGCCGTGCTGCCCAGCAGGGAGGGGATACACTTAGCACCGCTGAACTGTACACTTAGAATGGAAAGGTGGCAAAGTCTGTGATATATGTGTTTTACCCAATTAAACATTTTTAAATTAAAAAAGCAAGGCGACCTTGGCTTGGAAGGGCAGTCGTCCTGTGAAAGCATTTGACCAGGCCCCTCTTCCTAAGGGGCTCCGTGTGCTTTGCTGCCCAAACTATAGCAGGTCCTCTCTGAGAGCCCAGGACAAGGCAACTGTCACTGACTCTAAAACACACTTACTTTACAGCGCTTCTCGCTTCTGTCAGTGTCCTTTCTTAGTGCCCCTCGAAGCTGCTGCACACGCCCAGCGTCTCCGTGCGGGCAGTGTGGTGGCTCGGCAGTGCCCGCGACACACTGAGCACCACCCTTGGGCCTTCTCTAGCCTCTGCAACCCCTGAGGGCCACGTGATAATCTCGCCACCCACGAGGAGGCTGCTTGCCACAGGCCCCACCGGGCGCCGGGGCGAGAAGCACGTGTGCTTTTCCCGCTCACGCCACACAGCTCCCTACACTTCTTCCAGCCAACACCATGAAATGCAGACTCCTGTTCTCGGTTCTGACTCCTAGACTTCTTTTTTCCAACCCCGTCCTGTACTTTAACGATGGCGGTAACAGTTCCCTACCCACGCACACCTCCCGCGTGCTAGGATCTGCTCTGTGAGCTTACACACTCACGTTAACTATATATGGGAGGCACTGACATGCCTTAGTTTCACTATTCAGTCAGTTACTTGGTTCCAAACCTGATGCTCATCCCGCTCTGCTCTTCTGCTTCAGTTGTGCAACCTGGTTCCCCTTCGAGGTCTGGTTAAGGCTTCCCTCAGGGTTAAAGAGGGTGTGACCACACACCAACCTGCGTCGCGTACTCCTAAACCTATTGCTTTTTTATATTCTGCCCAGCTCGCCCCTTCCCTCTGGTCTCCTACAGGGCCCAGCTCCTAGTCCAACAACAACAATATCCACAGCAGGAAACACCTCTGCATAGAATGTGCACCCAGTGCTCTGCAGACTGGCTGATGGACACAAGCTCCCCACCCTTCCAGGAGCTGCACCACTCCTGGACCAGAGCCCGTCGGAGGCTCAGGAAGGAGCCTGAGCCAGCTGCTGCCCAGGTCCTGCTCCCAGCCCATCCCTCTGCCCAGGCCCTGCTCCCAACCCATTCCTCCGCTCAGGTCCTGCCCTCAGCCCATCCCTCTGCCCAGGTCCTCCCCTCGGCCAATCCCTCCCACACAATGTATGCCATGGAAATTCTTGCCATAATGGAGAACAGAGGTGCTACCTTCATGGGCGCTTCTTTCATCTTTAAAACCCCATGGCTGCCACGGGACTCAGGAGAGAAAACAGCCTATTGTCCACGCTTTCCTAAAATCATGGTGGAATCTTCAAATTCTAATAGCTGTTAAGAATCCAAGCTAATGATCCATAATCCAGCTTGCATGGTAGGGTGACTGTTTCCTCATCAGCTAAAAATGAAAACCCACACTGGTTAGAGAGCTCTCTACCCATCAGCATCCCACCCCTTGCACCCTAGGATTGCCCCACAATCATGCACTTTCATGAAAAAGGCCTCTCCCTCCCACCCTCATGGTTCCCTCACAGTGCTCGCCCAGTGGGCTCTGCACTTCCAGCCCAGAGATCGAAGATGGGGGCCAAGTAGAACCCCTTTCCCAGCAATTTGCATTTGAGACCCAGAGACACTTGGTCTCTCTCTTTGGATGGCTGTACTATAGCAAAGCGGGCTTCAAAGTGAGGTGCAAACTGGGGGACACAGACTTTCCAGGGGGCACAGAGTCATGAATAGCTTTAAGGAGACTGTTTATAGATCTACAACTCACACACGTGCCCTTCCTGCAAGTGTTTAGCCTGAGAAAGTGTCTTCTGAGAGCTCACCTTTGCCAGCTGGGCTTCCATATCACAGAACCACACAGCTCTCCCCACCGGTCATCTTACCAGGGGCCATAGAAAACTCTCTGGCACCAAACAAGGAGCAATCCAAGAATAAACTGCTCCCAAGTCCCACAGGAGCAAAGCAGCAAGAGGCAGAGCTGGGTGAGTGATGCGGAAGGGCGTTGCCTGATCTCACCTGGAGTCAGGTCTTCAATCCTCAACCATCTGTCTCTCTTAGAGCAAGAGGATACCTCTTGTGGATGGAGGAGAACCTGTGGTTTCACCAGAGCAGGAGTCTGAAAGTATCATGAAAAGTGCTGGACATTGGGGTTTTAGGGGAAATAAAGGCATAGTAGGCAGGAAGACCTGGGAAAGCAGAAGGCCATTAAGTCGCTTATTAACGAAGGTTTGCATAAAGTACGTGTAGAAACACGGCAGGGACGATGGTATGGAGTCTCATTTACTTCCACTGCAGCAGAGCTTAAGGAAGCAGTTAATTAATGGGAGGGACAGTGCAAGCATGTCACACAGGTGCGATCAGAGAGGCACCCCACTGCAGAGAGCGGGCCGGGGCTCAGGCACAACTAAAGCGAGGCAGGTGCGCTTTGCTTGTTGACGCGAGCTCTGCGCACCCACGCGCGCACACGCAGTGACACCGCACGCTTGTTGAAACAACATACCTCCCCTCTCAGAGCAGCAGGCATTCAATAATGAAGGCTGACAGGCATGGGGAGAAAGGGGAAAAGCAAAGTTCAATGCTTTTTTTTAAAGTCATGTGCCGCTAGTGTAGGCCAAGAGCATGAAAGGACGTGGGCTCTTAAGAAAGTCACAATCCACAGCCATATCAGCCCAACTTTGATGTGTTACCTCCACGGCTCTCATACCCCGTGGGGTCCCAGGGCCAGCCTTCAGAGCCATGGCAGCACGGCCCCTTCTCAGGAGGGCACGTTACTCTTCTCATCCCATCCCCAGGTAAAGGCTGCCCCGGGCACAGGTTGGATGGCTTGTCCCCGGTCTCACGGCTCATGGGTGAAAGGCTGAGGGCGCAGGCATGGGGACACTCTTCTTCCTGCCTCTTGTGCTCTGACGTCAAACTGTCACTGTCCAATAGTGCCCGCGGCTGGCCTGGCGACCGACTGGCACGCCTGGAAACCAGGCCCACCCTTGTGGTTCTGTGCGGTCTTCCTGAGGAGTGGCCCAGAGGCAGAGCCCGCCTCGCACGGGAACGTCCCTCTTTGCCGCTGCAGGCATGGGACGGAGGAGTGCTTTCTTGGCTGCTGGTGGGGAGCACTGTTTAGTTTGGGTTTTCCAACATGATTTGTCTTTTGACCCAGAGGCCACCTTACGGATGATCCTACAATGACTAAAGACACCGATGTTTAGGCTGCAGGTTTGCTTCTTTGTGTGTGCATTTTCCCCCATGAAATCCCAGAATCAGGCACTTATTTTCCTATGTCAGGTAACAGAGAAAAAGAAACAGAAGGCAGGAGGGAGGCCAGAGTGGAGGAGGGAACAGCACTGCCGTGGCAGTGCCGTGCCGTGCAGGTCACCTTGCTGGCACCTGTGTGACGAGCTGCCCTGGGCGCTCTGTGACGGTGTCACCTGGGTCCCTGTAACCTTTCGCTCCTCATTCCACCACACACTGTGGAGCAGAGGAGAGAGGAAGGTACGGAAAAGAGTAACAATGGGACGAAAACAACGCCGGGGAAGGAAAGAAGGAGCACGCAACGAGAAGGCAGGAAGCCGGGAGCCCTCCTTTTCTAACTTGGCCATGTTGAGGCCGTGCTAGGGGTTTAGGCCTGAGGCCCTCACGGCTGGCGGTCTGCTGCCTAGAACAGCGCCTGCTGCACAGTAAACGTTTGGTGGGTGACGTCACCGTTTCAAAGGATGAAGCTGGGTATTCCCGGCTGTATGACAATACTTGCAAAGGCCCGAGGGCCCCGCTCGGGTCCTAGGTTACCTGGAGGAGGCCGGAGCCGTCGCTTCTCGCGGAAGGCCACCACGCCTCCTTCCTCTGCTCCCTGGGAAAGCGCCAGGTCCTGTAAGCACTTGGTTCTACGTCTCGAGCTAGGGGGTTGGGGGCAGCACTGTGAAGCAAGTTGTTTCCTTACCCTCACCTCCCGGTGTGGCCTCACCCGTCTCCCCGGGCTCTGCTGACCACAAAGAGAACTGGGTCTGAGACGTCCAGGTAAAGGCAACTAGTACAAAGGAACAAGTCACGTGTGGTGACATTCCTGGTCGCTCAGTTCCCGAGTGAGGAAACTATTACGTGTGGAGGTGAAGACCACCTCTCTACACTTTGAATTGCAATAAGGGCTCTTTCTCTCCATGTAGAGTACCTTGACAACATTTCTGAATTTTAAAAATATTCATTAAAGGCATCTTGTTTTCAAATGTTTTCACAGTGTTTCAAATAATTTGCTAGTTACCTGAATTATAGCAACTGAAATACAATAGTCAAGTCATACTGTAGGTTGCTTCATCTTCAGAGTCTCCTTCATTTATGACTCAAAATGCACAATTTCAGGTAAGCCGAAGCAAATAGAAATTCAGTAAAAACCAGTACAACAGAAATGGATTTGAAGCATCGGGGATGTTTCCTACAGCCTGTTCCTCATCACCATTGAAGATCCGGGGAGGCCTGTGAGTCGTCCTGTGACAGCTGTGAGAGGAGAGCCAACCAAGCAACCTGAAGACATTCTTGAAACTTGCAGAAGGTGGAGACAAATGGCCCCTGGCCTTGGGATGAGCTGAGGGTGAAGTCGTCACCTCAGGCCAGAAACAGAGGACTTGAGGGTCTCAGCTTCTAGAGGGTGGCCTCTCTCCAGGGCCAGGAGACCATCCCTCACTGTGAGGGAGTCTGCTCCACGCATGGACATTCTCTGCGTCCGGAGGAGCAGCCCAGCCGCAGTGTGAAGTGGGAGGCGGCGTAGAGGCCAGAGCCGCCCACAGTGAGGACGTGCCGGGGGACTCCTGGGCACCCTCCCATCGAGAGTCCGGGCTCTCCGACACCAGCGTTACCTTTGATAGTCGTCAATGTGAAATGGAAGACCCTGCCCTGGCCCACACGGCTCAGCTGGTTGAAAGGTCACTGGTTCAATTCCCTGTCGGGGCACATGCCTAGGTTGTGGGTTTGGCCCCCAGTAACAGGAGGCAACCAATCGATGTTCCTCTCGCTCCCTCTCCCTTCTTCTCTCTGTAAAACCAATAAAAACATATTTTTAAAAAGGGGGTAGACTGTCCTTACTTGGATTTGACAAAAGCCCCTGGAGCCCAGATCCTAGGCAAATTTTGTTCCAGAAACCTCGTATGGTTCCCCAGATCCGACTTGGGCACATCCACAAGCTATTTGGGGCGTCCTTCTTCCATAAGAGAAAAGGAAGTCAGAGCTGTGGATACATTGTCCATGTGGGTGCTGAGCGTGTGTGCCTCTGTTTTACTGGGAGGAGCCTGGTGGAGAGGGTCTCACTCTGGAAGTCACAGGTTTAGCTGCGTCACTTTCTGTCCCAGGCTGGCACAAGTCACTTTCTGCCCCTGTGAGAACAGTGGGCCGGGTGCCATGAGCTTTCTCCCCATGAAGAACAGTCTGGGGTCTGCACGATCTCTCTGGTGGCCATAATTCAGTCAGTGTTCCTTCATGCCTCTGCTCTAAGTCTGCACCCCCCCTGTAGCCGGGAGCCCCTGCCGTGTCTCTTCCACCTGCACCAGGCCTGAGTCGGCTCCTCCGACAGAGCCAAGGATTCTCCCGTGAGAAGCCTTACAGGTCCCTACTTTCTGCTGCAGGGTTTTCCTTCGGGTCTCCAGCATGACTTCACCTTCTTCCTTCTCTAGTTTCCTTTTTAAAAGCCTCTGCACCAACGGCCAGCTGCACTGACTGAACACGTTTCCTTCTCTCTGCAAGCAGCCCCGCAGAGGCCTCTCCGACGCGGTGCCCTGAGCTCTGAGCTGCGGGGACGTCTCCTCCCAGTTGCTTTCCACAGTAGCTGCTGCTTGTTCTTAAATTAGTCATATTCTTCTTAAGCCTGGTGGCCTTTACACGTCATCTTTCCTTAGTCGTTTAGCTTCAATACAGCATATTTTTGCCCCTGAAAGTTTTTAAAAAATTCCTTAGAGAAATATGTGGTGTTTCCACAGGGTGTTGGCCTTCCCATAGTGGGTCCGGCTCCTTCACACGGCAACCTTTGTGTCAACGTGAGACGCTCGGTTTCTGCCGCAGTCGGTTCCTTTCTCCAAGCACTCGGACCGTCTCTAAGCCCACTTGCCTCCTTGGAAAGAATCTTATTTTAAATTGTAAGATCTTCAAACAGTGTCTTTGTTGCTTTGATTTTCTGCCTAAAATCTTACAATTTGTTAAGTATTTTTATGTGATACTTTTAACGCCTGTGCTGCCCTTTAGCCCATCATGTGATGTCCTCTACTCCAGTAGCAGACGTAGCTTCCACAATAAACTGGCAAACAATGAATTCCTTGTAAGGCAGTAATAATTTCAATTTGTAGGGGACTCAGTGAAGACCTGGCAGCTTCAGGTCCTTGGCCAGGGTCACCACCAGCACCCCAGGGTGGTACTTGCAATGTCCTTTGCTGAAGGAGCAGGGACCCCCAGCTGGAGGACTTCTGAGTTGGTGTCTAGGCCACATTCAGAGGCAGCGTTCCCCATTCGGTCGCTTGCTGTCGAACAGCCAACCCGTCTAAAATCTATTTCTGTATTCCCTGGGTTCTTATCCCGCCCCAAAAATGGCTCACAGAAACTACATTTTCTTCATTCTTCTATGTTTAAAAATACTTATTACCTTTAAAATTAAAAGGCAATATGACTGGATATACAACTATTGGGGCACGTTTTCCTTAAAAATTTTGTAGGAATTGATTTATCACCTTCTAGCATTGAATATTGTTTTGGAAAAGTCTGGGACAACTGCGACTTTCCCCAGTTTTATTCATGACCCGATCTTTTCTCTAGATTGCCCAAAGAAATCTTTCTTTACTAGTGAGGTTCAGAAAGTGGGGCCAACTGTTTCGTCTCTCCTCTGGTTTCACGGAGGAGGGATTTGCCTTTCTGTCTCCTCCCCCCCGGGGGAGAAAGCGCACTCTGTTCGGTTGTCTCAAACCTGCTTGCTCACAGAGACCGGCCAGCGAGGAAACAGGCTAGTAATTCAACACCCTCCCAAGGAGCTGCTTCCTTCTGTCCTTTCCTTCTGGCCTACTAGGCTCTTACCTGAGTCTCAGCACACTGCCAGTACAGACAAGAGGGGGTGCAAATGCAAGAAAAGGGCTGGCAGCTGCTCGCAGGGAATGCAGGGGAGGGTCCCCTCTGGGGCCGCAGGGTCCAACGTCCTTCCAGGACAGCAGCGTCTGTGGAGGGGAAGCATGGCCTGGCCAGGCCAGCAGGTATGACACAGAGAAAGAAGGGTGGTTCCGCGGTGCTTACTGGAAGAGCAACTGCTCTTGTTTGGATGAGAAGTAGCTGGGGGTTTTCTGATTTCCCTGTAGCTGAGTATTTTATTTACTCAAAGAATACTCATTGTTTGCTTGTACTTGGTTTCAGGCAAGGTGGGAAACAGAAAAGCTAAGAGGATATGGTGGTCCCTGTGATACAGGGGCCACAAAGAGAAGGAAACAGAGGTCTCTGTGGAACGAGCTCTAATCCAATCTAGAGGTCTCCAAGGGCAGTATGGAAAGAAATTGTGAGAACTCTTATTTACGCGTATTTCCTATAAAAGTAAAGAAATTACTCTTTAAATAGTTAATGTTTGAAATGACACTGGCGCCCTCACAGGATGCTGTGTCCTGTGGTCACGCGTCACGAGTCATTCCTTGGAAGCGGGGTCCATGAAGGAGGAGCTGACAGTGTGCACACCCACCATATTATTTAGAATTTGCTCCACTGATCCTCACAACTGGGCAAGTGACGAAGACACTACAGCAAAGAAATGGCAAAGCGAAGATGATATCAGTGATGAAAACCCATTAAAAAGAAGGAAGTGCTAGAGCTGACACTCTGCTCCTATGCAAGCCCTCAGTGAAGCCTGTCGCCAGGGAAGAAACCTGTGACAAATTCAAGTCTGGCAAGATGTTGGCTAAAATAAAATTAAAACTTACAGAAAAGTGTATTTGAAGTATGGACTAACATTTGATATCATTAATGACACCTCTCATATTAATTATACTGAACCTTGAGGTACTGGCTTATAAAAATAAAAATATAGGTTATGAATGAATAAGTAGATATATATCACGAATGTGTGCTCAACTTTTTTTAACTGGAAGAGGTAGGCATTGAAAAAGCTTGGTGACCATTGCTCTTTGTAATCATTGCAAAACCCATACCAGCTGTATGAAGAAACCTCTGGGAGAGCAGAGCATAGATAGTTCATTGTTCCTGGCAGCCAGGGGCGCACATCACGGCTAGTTAGCTGCATCATGAAGAATGAATGAAATGTTACCAGGTGAAGAATGGGAGAGGTTGGTCCTTCCAGGTTAGTGGAACAGTGTGAGCAGTGACTCAGACGCTCAGAGAGGATATCCTAAAAAGGAGATCAGTGGGCAGGTCCTGAAATAAACTATGTCTAAGCAGAATGGTGGCAGGTAACAGTGCAAAGGCAGATCACACCCAGATTTAAAGGGCCTGAATCCTATGCTAAGATTTTGGACCATACATACTACATACAATAAGCTATAGGGAGTCAATGGAAGCAAGGAAGTACCAGGATCCAACTAGCAGTTGCGATGTCTCTGACATCGTTTTCAGTGGTCAGCTGGCCAGAAGGAGAAGCAATAAATGATGATACAGATACTGGTTTTTAAAATAGCTATGTATTTGAAACTGACAGCAAATCATAAAAGACTAGCTATACTAGAATTTAGTTTTTAGTTAAAATTATTAAATTAGCCCTTTTAAGAGTCATAGCTGCACTGGAATGTAGTCATGTCCTGGAGCTGGGAGGCTGCTGGTTAAGCAGGTTTCAGGGATTAGTATAAAGGTATATTTGCTTGAGGTAATAGATGACGATAGCCTGTTAAGCGCAAGGCATATAGTTCTGTTTGGGGATTGTTGTGATTTTTTTGCCCTTAAGGTAACATAATTGACTCACAATCCCAAGATATTCTGCAGAACTATGCAAGCAAGAAAGACTGTCCCCAAGCAATTTGCATCAGATAAGGTGAAGAACCACAAGAGGAGAAACAAGCTGGCAGTGTAGGTAACAGCTGCACCCGCCGCCTCCCACAACCACGTCAAAATTACAACTAAAATACAGAACCACCATCACTCTGAGCCTCCTGAGATCTGGCTGAAGCCCCACAACCAGAGAGCTGAAGAAGCACCGAGACCAGTAGTTGGGGCACAGACGTGGGAGGATCGGGGCTGAATCGGAGACGTGCCACGGCCCTACCTGGTGCTGCGGGTTAAACCCGGGAGGGAATCTCGGCGGTGGGGATTTCCTGGAGGAGTAGGAGTCCCAGCCCCACAGCAGACCCCCAGCCCAGGGCTCCAGATCAGGAAGAGACGTCCCCACAACTCCGGGCTGTGAAACCAGCGGGGACTGTCCCTGAGGGTCACAGAGGCTGCGGGAGCCCCAGCAGCTTCTCTCAAAGGGCCCGTGCATAGACTTACTTGGATGCTCCCTCTGAGCCCAGCACCGGGCAGCAGCCTGAAAGGACCCGGGACACTCGGGGGGGAACTAACCTGCCTGGAATTGGAGCAAGAGCTGGAGGGGCGGCTTCCTCTGAGGCAGAAGAGCTGGTGGAGGCCATGGCTCCTTTGGCGAGTCCTCCCCACACACAGCTGGCAGGCAGGTGCCATGTTTGAATCGCCAGCACCTGACTCACCTTTGGCCCTGCCTGGTGATTCCCGGAGGCCCCGCCCCTCCCCACCTGCAGGCTCATCCAGGCCATTTCCTGGGGCTTTTCTACTCAAGTGGTCTCTCGAGCCTCGTGCTTAGGAATTTCCTAAAATCTCTCAAACAAGCAGCAGCGGGCCCCATACAGCTTGATAAGCAGCCCCAGGCCTGGCACTAGCGGCAGCCTGCATTGGCTCATAGCTTGGCCTCTCCTGGACAACACCAAGCCCAGCACAAGTAGCAGCCAACTACGGTTTGCTGTGTAGCTCATGCTGGGTGGCCCTGGGCAAGGCACTGGCACAGGCTGACTTTGCACCTCCCAGGAGGCCTCAGAGACAGTGCACCTGGTGGTCAGACTCGACCACGTTGGATCACAACCCTACCACATCCATGAGTGACACACTCAAGGGGCACACTTGGTGAACACCAAAGCTCCATTGAAGTAAAGCCTGCTCCATAGGGGTGTCTCCAGCACAGCAGCTCTTTGGCTGTAGGTGCACTGGTCCTCACAGCTGATTGGCCTGAGGGTCAGTTCATCCCAGGGACACCAACAGCAAACAAGGCTCAACTACAACAGGACAGTGCACATAGCCCACACAGGGGAGCACTTAGAAGGCCCAGCTCAGGTGACTGGGGAGGCTGAGCCACTGGACCCTATAGGACACCTACTACACAAAGCCACTCTACAAATCCCAGGAGACATAGCAGCTCTACCTAATACATAGAAACAAACACCTGGAAGCAGCCAAAATGCAGAGGCAAAGAAACATGTCACAAAGGAAAGAACAGAAGAAATCTCTAGAAGAGGAACTAAATGAAATAGATCCAAGAAAACTAACAGATACAGAGTTCAGAATTTTGTTTATAAGGATGTTTAAGCAGACTATTAGGGAAATAATTGAAAATCAATGACATAATAAAGTACCCATTTGAAATGAAAGCTACACGAACTGAAATGAAGAATAATTTACATGGAATCAACAGTAGAGTAGAGGACGTTGAGAATCAAATCAGCAATTTGGAACATGAGGAAACAAAAAACACCCAACCAAAGAGCAAAAAGAAAAAAGAATCCAGAAATATGAAAATAGTATAAGGAGCCTCGGGGACAACTTCAAGAGGCCCAACATTCGTATTATTGGGGTGCCAGAAGGGGAAGAAAGAGACCAAGGAATCGAAAACCTATTTGAAAAAATAATTACAGAAAACTTCCCCTACCTGGGGAAAGAAATAGACTTACAAGTCCAGGAAGCACAGAGGGTCCCAAAGAAGAGGAACCCAAAGAGGCCCACAGCAAGACACATCATCATTAAAATGCCAAAGGTTAAAGACAAAGAGAGAATCTTAAAAGCAGCAAGAGAAAAGCAGTTAGTTGCCTACTAGGGGGCACCCATATGACTGTCAGCTGATTTCTCAACAGAAACCTTGCAGGCCAGAAGGGAGTGGCAAGAAATATTCAAAGTGATGAAAAACATGGAACTACAACCAAGATTGGTCTACCCAGAAAAGTTATCACTTAAAATTGAAGGTCAAATAAAGAGCTTCACAGATAAGAAAATGCTAAAGAAGTTCATCACCACCAGACCAGCACTACAGGAAAAGTTGAAGGGCCTTCTTTAAGAAGAAGCTAATGAACAAAAGAATCTGATGAACTAAATAGATCCAGAGACATTGATGCATGTAACAGACAATCATATCTCAGAGGAAAGAGGGGAGGGGGGTGGAGGGTGGGAAGAGATTAACCAAAGAAGTTATATGCATAACCCATGGACAGAGTTAATAACGGGGTGAAGGCCGGGGAAGGGGGTGGGAGCGAAGTGGAGGGGATCAATTGGGGGGAAAAATGGGACACCTGTAATACCCTAAACAATAAAGATAAATTTAAAAAAAAAGAAAGACTGTCGCCAGAAAGGGACCAGGGCAAGGCTGAGGTGGGTCTGTTTCCACATGGTCTGGAATGTGTGGGTTCTTGGCTTTGTGCAGGAAACATTTCTCTTTTCTTTTCTTTTCTTTTCTTTTCTTTTCTTTTCTTTTCTTTTCTTTTCTTTTCTTTTCTTTTCTTTTTTTAATTGTTGTTGAAAGTATTACACATGTCACCCTTTCTTTCCCATTGATCCCCTCCACCCCATATCTGCCCCTGCCCGAGGCCTTCACCTCCAATGGGTTATGCATATATGGATATAAATTTTTTGATTAATTAATCTCTCCCCACCTGCTTCCCACCCCTGCCTTCCCACTGAGATTCATCAGTCTGTTCCATGCTTCTGGATCTATTTTGTTCTTCAGTCTGTTTTGTTTATTAGATTCCACATATGAGTGAGATCATGTAAAACTGAATCAGGAAGAATCAGGAAACCTGAATAGGCCAATAACAGCTGATGAAGTTGAAGCAGCAGTAAAAAAGCTCCCAGCAAACACAAGCCCTGGTCCAAGAGCTTTCTAATTCTTTCAGTTGTAGGGTTAGATAGTTTACTAAAATTTTTTCTTGCTTTTTGAGGGAGGCTTGCAGTGCTATAAACTTCCCTCTCAGGACTGCTTTGGCTGTGTCTCATAGATTTTGGGTTGTTGTGTGTTCATTTTTATTTGTTTCCAGGGAGTTTTTTATTTCTTTCTTGATCTTATTGGTAACCCATTCATTGTCTAATAACATGCTATTTAGCCTCCATGTGTTTGAATGTTTTTGAGTGTTTTTACTGTAGTTGATTTCTAATTTCATGCCCTTGTGACCTGAGATGCTTGATATGATTTCTATCTTCTTGAACTTGTAGAGACTTATTTTGTGTCCTAACATGTGGTCTACCTTTGAGCGTGACCCATGTGCACTTAAGAGGAATGTATATTCTACAGCTTTGGGGTGAGATGTTCTGTAAATATCAATTAAATCCATCTGATTTAGTATGTCATTTAGGGTCACTGTTTCTGTGTTGACTTTTTGTCTGGAAGATCTATCCAGTGAAGTCAGTGGGGTGTTAAGTCCCTGACTATGACTATATTGCTGTTGATCTCTCCCTTAAAGTCCTTAAGATTATTATTGATAGGTCCTTATTTATTGCCATTTTATTTCTTTATGCCTATGTTTGTCTCTATATTTCTTATTATTATTACAGCAGTCCCTTAAAGATTTCTTGCAATGCTTCTATTTCTACTTCTTATTACAGCAGTCCCTTTAACATTTCCTGCAATCCTGGTTTGGTGGTGATAAATTCCTTTATTCTTGTTTTGTCTGGGAACCTCTTTATTTCACCATCTATTTTGAATGACAGCCTTGCTGAATAGAGTAGTCTTGGTTTCAGGTCCTTGTTTGGCATTACCTTGAATACTTCATGCCGTTCCCTTCTGGCCTGTAGAATTTCTGATGAGAAGTCAGCTGACAGCCTTATGGGAGCTCTTTTGTAGGTAACAGATTGCTTTTCTCTTCCTGCCTTTAAGAGTCTCTCTTTTTCTTGAACTTTTGGCATTTTATTTATGATGTGTCTGGTCATGGGCCTCTTTGGATTCTTCTTGCTTGGGACTCTCTGTGCCTCCTGAACTTGTGTGACTTTTTCCTTGACCAGGTTAGGGAAGTTTTCTGCCATTATTTCTTCAAACAGGTTCTCTAACTCTTGCTTACTTTTGACCTCCTCTGGCACTCCTATGATGCAAATATTGTTACATTTCATGTTGTCCCACAGTTCCCTTAGACTGTCCTCCTGTTTTTTAATTATTTTTTCTTTTTGGATCTCTGATTGAGTGATTTTTTTTCTACCTTGTTTTCTAATTCATTGATCAAATTCTCAGCTTCCTCTAATCTGCTGTTTATTCCTTCTAATGTATTCTTTATTTCTCCTATATCATTCTTAATTTCCTTCATAGTTTCCATATCTTTTTTTTATGCTGTTGAGCATTCTTACAATCAGTATTCTGAACTCTATATCTGATAGATTGCTTATTTCCGTTTCACTTAGCTCTTTTTCTGGAGACTTCTCTTGTTCTTTCATTAGGGGTTTGGTTTTTTGTCTCCCCACTTTGGCTGCTTATTTGGGTTTGTTTCTATGTATTAGGTAGGCCTGCTAGGACTCTCAGTCTTTTTGGACAGTCTGTGGTGCAGGCCAATGTCAGATGCTGTTTGTGACTGGCCTTGAGTACCCTGTTTGGAGCTATCAACAACCTACAGCTTAAGGTTCCCTCTGTTGGGGCTGGGTGCATTTGCACTGGACCAAGATGCACTCCAAAGTCTGCTTTTCCAAGGTCCAAGTCCTGAAGCACATTAGGCAAAGACACAAAGCACTCTGAAGTCTACCTCTGCCTGCAGGCTGGTTAATCTGATGTTCTTAATGAGCCTCAGGCTGTTGGAATCCATAGGGTAGGGTGAGAGATTTTCCAGCAGGGTGGGGCAATTGCTTCCCCCTCAGGCAAAAGCTCCTTGGAAGGTAAGTGTCTGCCTTGGCCTTATGGGGACACAGGAATCCAAAGGGGGCCCTCTGAGCTCTATCTCTAGAGCCCACAACCCTAGATTCTCCTCACACCGCTCTAGTTCACTCTGCCCTCCCTCTGCTGGAGCCCAAGGTGAGCAGCTGCACACAAAACTTTGTGCATTGGCTCTTTAAGAGGGGGCCTGCATTTCCAGCTGTCTCTCCCTGGCAGACAGAAACCTGGCTTCTTTTCACAGCCAGATGTTATGTGAGCACCTTTCTCAGTTCTGGTGCTCTTGACTGGGAAGCCCAGCCTGGGGTTTAGGCCCCCAGAGTCCTCAATGGGAACCCCCCAAAGCTGAGATCTCCCTCAGGACCTTCAGCTGCTGCCTGTGGGAGCCCAGCCAGCCCTCTCACACCTCCACACTTCCTACCTGTCTCTGTGTGGTCTCCCCTTTTCCTCCTTGGTTGTGAGGCTGCTCTCCAGCTCGTCTTCAGTTGCAGTTGATTATTCAGGATGGTTTTTCTCTATTATTTGTAATTCCAGTTGGTCCCAGGAGTGTCAGTGTAGCTCCCACTCAGTCCCCCACCATCTCTAACCCTCTCTTCAACTGGTTTTTCTTAAGAAAAGGCAGACGCAGGAGAAGCTGGAGGAGGATGAGCCTGTAGGGACTCTCACCCTGGAGAAGCACTGACCTAAATCTACATAATACCCATTCCCTTGTTTACTCTGCTTTTCCTGATAACCTCCCAACCTCTTCTTTTGTCCTTAAGGTGATGGCTTGGGCCATTTCTAGGAGTTACTCAGTTTTCTTGGGACTCTTCAATGCATATGAGAGGTGTACATATTATTAAACTTCTGTTGCTTTTTTCCAGTTAACCTTTTTATTACTGGGTTGTCTCCACCAAGAACCTCAAAAAACAGAGGAGCCTGGCCAGGCATGGCTCAGTGGTTAAACATCAACCTAGGATCCGGGAGATCAAGATTTGATTCCTGGTCAGGGCACATGCCCAGGTTGCAGGCTTGATCCCCAGTCGGGGTGTGCAGGAGGCAGCAATCAGTGATGACTCTCATCATTGATGATTCAACTCTCTCTCTCCCCCTCTCCCTTCCTCTTTCTGAAATCAATAAAGATATATTTTTTAAAACCCCACAAACCATCATTTAAAAAAAAATAAATAACAATTTTTCCTCCCCTGCAATAGAAACAATGGCATAGAGAAAATGCAGTGTCATTTATGTATGAAATTCTTGGTAAGCGTCCCTGCTTGTTCAGCAGAGGGCACTCTGCAGTCAGGAAACACTTCATGACACAAGTTCAGGTGATTTTGAGAGTACGTTTATTAAAGCTGGGAACAGTGTAAAAAAGGAAGGGCTTAAAATAGAATAGGCAAGATCATACCAACAGGAGTGAGTCCAGGTGAGGCTTCCTTGGCCCTTTAGAAAGAAAGTCACAGCAGAGGTGGAAGAAGGAGCCAGCTGTGCTGTGTGGATTCAGGAAACAAGTTATAGATGCAAAAAGAGGGCCCTGGGAGACAGGTCTACGGGGTTAGCCCGAGACACACTGCCGCTGCCCACTGCTCCCCTGGTTGCAGTCTCCTGGGAACCTTTATAGCTTAGGAGAAAGAAAGCCAAGATACGCCCTGTGAGAAGAAGGGGTGAGGGAGGGAGGCTGGGGCATGCTCAAGAGAAAGCATGGTTTTATGTTTTCTAAAGATGGGAATTTTAGAAGAGGTCTCAGGGGAGGATCTCAATAGAATATTCATCAGCTTTCCAGGTATGTCCTTTAATATGCTGATTCATCAAAAAGTGCCTATGGAGCAGTCAGGGTCCTTCTCTGGTCAGTTTCACCTTCAACAAATATCACTGAAGAGGGAGCAGCGGGACCAAGGCAGATCTACCCCGGCATGGTCTGGAATGTGTAAACCATTTGCTCCTAAATGTCCTTGGTTAGGGAAGATAAGATCTTGCATTTTATTATCTGGCTGTAAGTTGCTTGGTCATCTGTTTAGCCGTCTCAGTTTCCCATTCCACTTGCCAAAGAATTTTCCTAGCTTCTTACTAACCCGCCTCAAGACGACCTGGCCACAGCCACAAAAGCTCCAGACAGGGTGCTGCCAAGAGCTAAATAAATCAGATGAGGAAGCTTGCGGAAGCTTGCACAAGAACTGACCAATCAGCCCAGCCCATGACCCTGAACCCCTTATTCATGATTTTTTTTTTTTTTGCCTTTAAAATTCCCTAATTGTAAGCCACTGGGGAGTTTGGGGTGTTATGGGGTTTTAAGCAATAGCTTCCTGTTCTCCTTGCTGGGAGCCTTGCAATGAAGTGGCCCTGATGCCCCCACTGTGCGCAGGACAGATGAGCCCTTTCATCCTGGTCACATATTGTTGAGAAAATTGGAGCACTGTTTTAGCTCCAAGACCAAAAAAAAAAAAAAAAATACCACTCGATATTTAGGAGATACTGAGAAACTAAACTTTTTAAAAATTTTTATTTTTAATTCTGGTAAAATGCACACAATGTTTTTTCTTAAGTGTACAGTTTAGTGGCATTAAGTACATTCACACTGTGCAACCATCCACCCATCTCCAGATCTCGTTTCTGCAGAACTGAAACTATACACTGACTTCCCATTACTCCTCCCCCAGCCCCTGGCAACCACCATTCATTTTGTCTCTATGAATCTGACTACTACAGTTACCTCATGAAATCATACAGTATTTGTCTTTTCATAACTGGCTTATTTCACTTAGCATAATATCTTCAAGGTTCATTCATTCATGTTATAGCAGGTGTCAGAAATTAAATTCTTTTAAGACTGAATAATATCCCATTGTGTGTAGTGTTAAAGAGAAAACCACAGGCCCAAAATGGTGTCACTTGCACTAAAGCACATGATACTAAACCTAGATTTAATACCTGATCTAACTGTGTCACAGAAGAGAAAGTTTGTTCACCTGGAGCCAGCAGAACCAAACATGAAACACTGAGAATCTCAGTGGAGAAAGTTGGCTATTTTATTATAAATGGCACCACCCGGAGAACTGGAGACGGAGGAAGCTAATGCTCAAAACCCAAACTCCCAATCCAGGGTTCAGGGTGGGCTTTTAAAGGGCATGAGGGGAACAGGTATGCGGAAGTGCTGGTGGGGCAGGTTTTAATTGGAGGGCCTTGGAGCTGGCCATTGATGGTAAGGGGTGTCAACACCAGCTCTTCCCGGACAAATGACCCTTTGCTTCTGAAAGGGTTCCAGTATTCAAGATCCAGTTATATCCAGGCCCTTTGGTTTAGGGGGAGGCGGGGAGAAACTTTGGTTGTGGGTGCAGCTGGGGGTCAAAGTTTTCTCCTTTGCTTATGCTTTGGCTGCAAGACTCGCAGTTTTGGTCTAGTCTCCCCAAAGCAATTCAGTATCTGGTTAAACAGGATAGACCATTTTGAGCTGGTTCTGTGGTTATAACTGCTGCTTCAACCTCCCCCAGAAACATAATCTTAATCAACTGGTCTGGAATTTTCTGGTCAACACCAATGAAGCAGTTTGTTTTGTGGGTCCTCTCCATTCCCCACAGAGAAAAGGCAGACTGCATGATTAAAACCCTTGCCATTCCTTTTTCCCCAAAAAGATGGTGTCCTAGTCTAAATATAACCCTTTCTTTTCTTTTGTTAATAGCTCCCTTGCCTCACCTTTCTTCCGGTAGAAACCTTCCACTCTGTACCACCCATCAGTGCACCGTTCTAGTTGCTGGATGCGATGCTGCCCGATTCATGAATTGCTTAATAAAGCCAATTAGATCTTCAAATGTACTCCGTTGAATTTTTTTCTTTGCCAGTATATACCACGTTTTGTTCATTCACTCATGGGTTGATGTACACTTAGGATTGTTTCACATTTTGGCTGCTGTGAATAAAGCTGTATGAACACAGTGTACAAGTATCTCTTTGAAACTCTTTCAATTTTTTGGAGTATAAATGAGAAATTAAATCTTTTGATAAATTTCCTTTCTAGGGGTTATTTGGAAAGAGGTAGTGAGTTCTCTCAGAAGCTTTCTTAATGCATTATTTTCTTGAAAAATGTTATGAATATGTGGTGGCCATTCAAAAGCAGGCTGGGCATGTCAAGAGTTCCTACTCAGAGCTGGCCTGTTTCTGCTTTGAAAACATAATTAATCAATGCCCACTAGGCATCTAAAAGGAAGAGGCAAAGGTGTTACTATATGAATCTGTGTATATCTATCTAAATATGCATGTTTTGATTTTATTTAAATGGCAAACAAAGGTCTAGGGCAGATTTGGAAGAGAAATGGCAAGCTGTGGAGCCTTCGTGAGCAGCAGCCCCTGGTGAAACAGCCTCTCTGTGGAGTGGCATTCCTGCCAGCACTCCATCCTGTGGACCCCATTCCTGCCAGCACACCATCCTGTGGACCCCATTCCTGCCAGCACTCCATCCTGTGGACCTCATTCCTGCCAGCACACCATCCTGTGGACCCCATTCCTGCCAGCACTCCATCCTGTGGACCCCATTCCTGCCAGCACTCCATCCTGTGGACCCCATTCCTGCCAGCACTCCATCCTGTGGACCCCATTCCTGCCAGCACTCCATCCTGTGGACCCCATTCCTGCCAGCACACGGTTCTGCAGCAGTCTGCCCCTGAGGCTGAAAATGGCTCCTCCAGCATATCCTCCTGTGTGTACTCATTCATGTCAGAAGGGATTTATTTATACGCTTGTTGATTTCAGGGACTCACTTTGCAAGGGAGCCCTGTCAATTGTAGTATTTATAATGTTTCATTAATGGGTACTGTCTACTCTTCTGTTCGTTTTCTACACAGTCTGGCCCTGCATCATAAAACACCATTTCCCGAGGATTTCGGAGCAAGCATTCTCTGGCCTGCCCTCCCCCCACCGAAGCAGCTCACAAATCACCGGCAGCGTGGGGGAGGGGAGGCCGCTGACGGAGGGGAGCGGGCCGGAGAAAGCCGGGCGGGCTCCGTCTGCACAAAGAAGGCAATCTCTTCTGTGAAAGCTCTGCCATCCCGGCCTGGACCCAGGCCGCTTAAACCCAAACTGAACGCCGGCCGCAGGAAAACACACTGCCTCACTCAGGAACAAAAGTAAATGTGCCCACACTGAGCTGCTTTCTCAGAACCTTCTCTGCGTTCTAGTCTCTCGTCGCCTGGGCCAGCTGGTCCGCACCGCGCCCAGCGATGGCAGGGCAGGGCTCCGAGGCTCCCACCCAGGCAGCCCTTCCATTAAAGGGCATGGGGAGGCTCCGCCGGGAGCAGCGGGCATGGGGAGGCTCCGCCGGGAGCAGCGGGCATGGGGAGGCTCTGCCCGGAGCAGCGGGCATGGGGTGGCTCCGCCGGGAGCAGCGGGCATGGGGAGGCTCTGCCGGGAGCAGCGGGCATGGGGAGGCTCTGCCCGGAGCAGCGGGCATGGGGTGGCTCCGCCGGGAGCAGCGGGCATGGGGAGGCTCCGCCGGGAGCAGCGGGCATGGGGAGGCTCCGCCGGGAGCAGCGGGCATGGGGAGGCTCTGCCCGGAGCAGCGGGCATGGGGTGGCTCCGCCGGGAGCAGCGGGCATGGGGAGGCTCCGCCGGGAGCAGCGGGCATGGGGAGGCTCTGCCGGGAGCAGCGGGCATGGGGTGGCTCCGCCGGGAGCAGCGGGCTCTCACCCAGGGTGAAGGGGGCGGACAGTGGGATGCAAGCAGGGGAACGACAAAGCTGAGAAAGCCCAGGTCTCTGTGGTCCCGGAACCGCCCCACCCGCTCCCGCAGACACTGCAGGGCCGAGCGCTTCCCAGCCCCAATCCTCCGAGCATTTGACTCCTTCACTTAAATGTTAGGATTGGTAGCTTTCCAATCTTTGTAGCTGGAGAGCACTGAGAAGGTATGTCGGAAATAATGACGGATCCGCAGTCTCTTTCTTTCAGTTCCTCTTCACTGATTGGCCAAGTGTCGGTTGCCTAGGAAACTGCGTGCATCCCGGCGGCAGGGCGCGCTGCCCGGCTGTGACCCGGGTATTAAGTGGCGAAAGCTGGCGGGAGTGGGAACCCCGAAAGCTGGCTGTCTTGTCATTTCAGTAAGTGTGTAAAAAAGGGTATATCTTGCTTTAAGAAAACAATGCTTTAAAATTTTATTACCAGATCAGCCATGCATTGCCTCCTTTCTGTCAAACTTCAAGTAATTAAAACAACGACTTTGTGTGTAATGGAGAAATGCAAAAATCACTTGAGAATCTGCCGTCGAATGCACTCTGAAAGTTGTGAGAGCAAATATAATTTTAATAGCTTAGGGGGTATCTTAGTTCAGTTATGCGTAAAACAAATGCTGGAGTTTATTTTACACTAAGTTATTTCTACAATTGTCTCAGGAAGGGAAAAGTTAGCAATGTTGGCACATCATTAAAACTAACGGCAGGTAAGCGATGATGGACTTCCAGCCCTGACACCTTCACGTCTGGGATGCAGCGACCTCGGTGGAGAGAAATTGTGTGTAAGAAACAGACAAAAAGAAACGCAGGAGGGTCCAGCTGAGAACTAAGCTTTTTTTGCTTTGAAAGCCCCTTCTCGGGAACTCCATGGACCAGGGAAGGGTGAGCAGATCATCGGAAAGGCCTCAAGACTGGCCGTCACCGGCAGGTGACCTTCCCACACACCGTCAGTGCCTGTGGGGAACAAAAGCGCGGCACCCCAACTCCCAGTCGGGGAGGGGCAGCCCGGCTAGGGCGAAGGCGGGTCTTGACGTGGGTGTGGGGGGTCCGAGGGCTGGGTGGAGGGGCGCAAAGGCCGGGGCGGATGGGGGACGTCTGTAATAGTGTCACCCATGTTTTTAAGGCCGGGGGGGGGGGGGCACGAGCAAAACGTAGGCAAGAGGAGCGGACCTTGAAGCAGAGCGCCCAGCCCCCCGGGCGTCGGGTTTTCGGAGGGTAAGTGCCAGGCTCGCCGCGTCCCGAACGCCCTTCACCACACAGCCGCCGACACGCGCGACCCGGGCGCGCCTGCGCCCGGCCCCGCGGCAGAGCGAGGGGCGCTGACCTCGGCGGGCGGCGGCCCCGACCCCGCGCCCGGCGGGCTCCCGCCCTCGCCCCTCCCCGGCGCCCGCAGCCCGCCCGAGCCGGCAGCGGAGGCGCGGCTCGGCCCCCGCGCGCAGCTCCAGGCCGGCGCGGACACCGGCGGGTGGGTCACGGTCCCCGAGGCCGGGGCGCGGGGGGCCGCTGCGGCCGCGCCCCGTCTTTAACTTGCTGTGTGACCTTTGGGGATCGTTCGCCCTTGACGTTTCCGCGCCCGCAGGAGCTGGAGCAGAAACTCGGGGTGAAGCCCCAGATCCTTGGAACCCCGGCCGGCGGGGCGAGCGGGGGACCTTCGGGCCGAGCGCAGCCTCGCCCACGCTCGGCGGCAGCGTCCGCGGCCTCGGCGCCGGGGCGTCGCTCTGCGCCCGGCAGGGCCGGCCGCGCTCCGGCTCTTTCTCTTTGCGCCCCGGAAGGGAGCTGAAAAACCCCCGCGGGAAAGCGAGGCGCTGACGGCGCGCCCCAGGGTCCGGGAGGGTGTCCTCCCCGCCGCGACCCGGCCTCCCGCTGCTCTCGCGGGAGTTCCGGCGGGAGCGGGGGCGGGGGCGCCTCGCGCGGGCGGAGCCGCGGGGCTCGGGTGGGCGGTGAGCCCGTGCAGCGCTCCAGGCGCCCTCTGCGCCCTCAGGTTCAGCATCTCTCTCTCTCTCTCTCTCTCTCTCTCTCTCTCTCTCTCTCTCTCTCTCTCTCTCTCTCTCCTCTCTCCGTCTGTCTCTGTCTCTCTGTCTCTCCTCTGTCTGTCTCTCTGTGTCTCTCTCTGTGTGTCTCTCCTCTGTGTCTCTCTGTCTCTGTCTCTGTCTCTGCTCTCTGTCTCTCTGTGTCTCTGTCTCCCTGTGTGTCTCTCTCTGTGTGTGTCTCTCTGTCTCCCTCTCTGTCTCTGTCTCTCCTCTCTGTCTCTGTGTCTCTGTCCCCCTGTGTGTCTCTCTCTGTGTGTCTCTCTCTGTCTCCCTCTCTGTCTCTGCTCTGTCTCTCTGTGTCTCTGTCTCCCTGTGTGTCTCTCTCTCTGTGTGTCTCTCGGTCTCCCTCTCTGTCTCTGTCTCTCCTCTCTGTCTCTGTGTCTCTGTCTCCCTGTGTGTCTCTCTCTGTGTGTCTCTCTCTGTCTCCCTCTCTGTCTCTGCTCTGTCCCTCTGTGTCTCTGTCTCCCTGTGTGTCTCTCTCTCTGTGTGTCTCTCTCTGTCTCCCTCTCTGTCTCTGCTCTGTCTCTCTGTGTCTCTGTCTCCCTGTGTGTGTCTCTCTCTGTGTGTCTCTCGGTCTCCCTCTCTGTCTCTGTCTCTCCTCTCTGTCTCTGTGTCTCTGTCTCCCTGTGTGTCTCTCTCTGTGTGTCTCTCTCTGTCTCCCTCTCTGTCTCTGTCTGTCTCACACGAAAAGTAACAAAGTGATCGGCTCCTTCTTTGACTACCTAGAAACTGTAGATTTGAAGGAGGGTGGGTACTCCGAGTCTGCGCACACACTTTGTGTGCTCGCCGGGTCTCGGGGGGCCTCTCCCTCGCAGTGCCGCAGTTTTTAGGCGTGTCCGCCTCCCCATCAGCAGCCGGAAGATTGGGGACCGCGTGGCCGCTGTGGGATCCAGAGCCTGATGGAAGATGACCACCCTTGGAACCCAGGCCCCCAGTGGACAATAAATGAACCGAACCCAAATCCGGGGAGCACCTGGGGTGTGACTTTTAAATAATTGTGGGAGGCATCCCACGCACTTATGAGCCCTTTGTTCTGCCTTAGCCCCGCCCCTGGGCCCCACCCTCGTTCTGACCGCTGGACAGTCCAGACTGCGCTCCTAGCCCACCCACCCCATCCACTCCAAGGAACAAAAGCCAACCCGCGCGGTGGAGGGTCCTTGGTGCTAGCGGAGGATCTGTGGACTCTTGGAGAGGGTCGAGCGGGCCTGGAGAAAGCAGAGGGTCGCCCCAGCCCTGGGTGCTGCAGCCACGGAGAGGGCGCTAGAGGCCCTTATCAGAGACAAAGAGAACGGGCTGATGCTGGGCGGAGCGGAGGGCATCCTGGGGCTCTCGAGCCTCCGGTGTCCAGGGTCGCGGCTCTTCACACCCCAGCACCCTGATTACACGCGACTTCCTCTGCGCCCGCCTGTCCTCTCCCAAGGCTCTGTGCGGCCAGGGGTCGGCCGTTGGACAGTCGTTGGCCTCTAGGGTTGGGGAAAGGGGCAGTGGTCTCACGGGGGTCGGGGGCTTACGGATATCTGGCCCTTGGCGGAGGAGGCGCCCCAGTCGGCGCCGGCAGCACAACCTTCGCCGCCTCAACCCTACCACCTGCCAGCACCCGCAGCAAATCGCCCTCTTTTCCGGCGCACCTGACGGCCTCTCCACCTGCTCCGATCCCCTTGCGTCCCCTATCCAGTGCCAGCTCTTCCCCCATTCCCTGCCTGCCACATTCAGTGTCCTCGGCTCCTTCACCCACACCCAGTTCTCAGTACCCTGTATTTCCACCCCACCCCACCCCACCCCCACCCCTACACAATGCGCAGGCCCCCACCCTGCTCCGCAGAGCCCCTATTCCTCGCCCGGCCTGCAAACCTGTGCTGATTGGCTACGGGCCCATGGTCCAGCCCCCTGGACAGTCCCTGGGGCTTGAAGCATTACGTCAGCGGGGCCTGGAGACTGCTAGCGCGAACGCGACTGGGGGGCTCGGGCTGGGGGCGCGGCCTGCGCGGGCCGCCCCACCCTTCTGGCATAAAAGGCCGAGCCCGCTGGGCCGGCGCTCTCAGCCCGTCGGCTCCGAAGCTCTTTCCCTGTGGCCCCGTAGTGGGTGTGTAAGGGAGAACGGACAGACTGACCAGACGCCGACCGGAGCCAGAAGAAGCTAGCTAGCGCCATGCGTGAGATCGTGCACATCCAGGCGGGCCAATGCGGCAACCAGATCGGCGCCAAGGTGGGCGCGCTGGGGAGTGGGCCGGGAGGGGCGGGGGCCCGGGCCTAAAGCTCTTCGGGGTTCCTGGGCGCCAACGGCATCCTGAGCAGGCCCGGAGCTCTCCAAACACAGGCCTTCCGGGGGGCTTTGCGCAGCCGAGTGGGGCGTGGACTGTCGTGAGGGAGGGGGAGAGAGCTTTCTTTCATTTTTGCTGGAACTCATTTGGAATCCCGGTCACTCCGCTTTCTCCCTACTCTCCACTTAGCCAGGAACACGGGCCTGGAAAAGGCGCCAGAGTGTCTGCGAGGCTGTGCACCCGTGTTTGCGGGAGGCGCCGGCACGCGCGGAGAATTGATTTTACTCGCTTGAGCCCGAGTCGAGCTGTGGGGGGAGGGGAGGAGAGCGATTGTCTTGAGATCTCAGGACGTGCTCTGAATCGAAAACCACCCTCCTTCAGGTCCCTCCGGCCCCTGTTCCCCGCCCACCCCGTCCGCGCCGACTGGGCTCCCTGCGCGCCCGCCTCGGGAGGGCGCCCGCTGCTGTGACCCTGAGCTCGGAGCTGCGCCGCGGCGGGTGCTGGCGGTGCGGCGGCTGGTCCCTCCCACCCCCAAAGACTCTCACTTCTGCCAGGAGCAGCTGTACGCGGGGGAAACGCCAGATTTCAACGTTTTGCCCCTGCAAAATACAGTCCCGCGGCTGTGCGGGCCCCACCCAGCGCTAAAGCCCCTGGAAGGTTGGGTGGCGGGAACCGAGTCCCGCGGGGGGCGTCTATTCACTGTGAGTCTCGGCCACGCAGGGGTGAGCGTGGCTAAGCGCAACCTTTTACTGTGTCTCAGTTCTGGGAGGTCATCAGCGATGAGCATGGGATCGACCCCACCGGCAGTTACCATGGAGACAGCGACTTGCAGCTGGAGAGGATCAACGTGTACTACAACGAAGCCACTGGTGATTGCCTCAGCGTCCCCGCCTCTAGTTTTTTACCCCTCTCACCTGGGGGGCTGACCCTGGGAGCCTGGCCCTAAGGGAGGGTGGACTGAAGGGCTTGGATTCACACTTTCTCTGGGGTGTTTCTGTGAGCTCCCCAGTTCACAGCCAAATGAACCCTGTGAGAACTCGGTGGGTCTTGCACCTGCCTCTGTTTGGGGGTCCACAGCAGTGCTGCAGCAGGAAGCTGGCGCCACGCCCTTCTCTTCAGAGTTCTCTGCGGGCAGGTCTAAGTCCAGTTCTGTCCCTCGCAGGGAACAAGTACGTACCTCGGGCCATCCTGGTGGACCTGGAGCCGGGCACGATGGACTCCGTCAGGTCTGGACCCTTTGGCCAGATCTTCAGGCCCGACAACTTCGTGTTTGGTGAGTAACTGGTACAGCTGATAGCGTGGGAGCCTCACTTTACAGGGACAGCTCAGCTTGAGGGGTGTGACTGCCTGGGGAAGTATGAAGGACATCCAGTTGAGTGCTGATTAAATCTTAATATAAGCTAAAGCGAGTTTCCCCTCACCTCTAATAGCCTTCCTTATTTATAATTATATCCACGACCAAATACTTTAATGTCTGCACATTTGGGCGATAACCCAAATTAATCTTATCGGAACACTGATTAAGGGGTTTATGGTTAAAAGGAACTTAGCCCAGCCGTCAGTGACAGGAAGTGTCTCCCCCCGGCAGGCCAGAGCGGGGCCGGGAACAACTGGGCCAAGGGCCACTACACGGAGGGCGCCGAGCTGGTGGACTCGGTCCTGGACGTGGTGCGCAAGGAGTCGGAGAGCTGCGACTGCCTGCAGGGCTTCCAGCTGACGCACTCGCTGGGCGGCGGCACCGGCTCGGGCATGGGCACGCTGCTCATCAGCAAGATCCGCGAGGAGTACCCTGACCGCATCATGAACACCTTCAGCGTGATGCCCTCGCCCAAGGTGTCCGACACGGTGGTGGAGCCCTACAACGCCACGCTCTCGGTGCACCAGCTGGTGGAGAACACGGACGAGACCTACTGCATCGACAACGAGGCGCTCTACGACATCTGCTTCCGCACGCTCAAGCTGACCACGCCCACCTACGGCGACCTCAACCACCTGGTCTCGGCCACCATGAGCGGCGTCACCACCTGCCTGCGCTTCCCGGGCCAGCTCAACGCCGACCTGCGCAAGCTGGCGGTGAACATGGTGCCCTTCCCGCGCCTGCACTTCTTCATGCCCGGCTTCGCGCCGCTCACCAGCCGCGGCAGCCAGCAGTACCGCGCGCTCACCGTGCCCGAGCTCACGCAGCAGATGTTCGACTCCAAGAACATGATGGCCGCGTGCGACCCGCGCCACGGCCGCTACCTGACGGTGGCCGCCATCTTCCGCGGCCGCATGTCCATGAAGGAGGTGGACGAGCAGATGCTCAACGTGCAGAACAAGAACAGCAGCTACTTCGTGGAGTGGATCCCCAACAACGTGAAGACGGCCGTGTGCGACATCCCGCCGCGCGGGCTCAAGATGTCGGCCACCTTCATCGGCAACAGCACGGCCATCCAGGAGCTGTTCAAGCGCATCTCGGAGCAGTTCACCGCCATGTTCCGGCGCAAGGCCTTCCTGCACTGGTACACGGGCGAGGGCATGGACGAGATGGAGTTCACCGAGGCCGAGAGCAACATGAACGACCTGGTGTCCGAGTACCAGCAGTACCAGGACGCCACTGCCGACGAGCAGGGCGAGTTCGAGGAGGAGGAGGGCGAGGACGAGGCCTGAGCGCGCGCTCGGAGGGGCGGCCTGGGCGCGGGCGCCGCCTTCTGGACGGGGTCACCTGCGCGCGGGCGCCCCCTCCGGAGCGGGGTCACCTGCGCGCGGGCGCCGCCTTCTGGACGGGGTCACCTGCGCGCGGGCGCCCCCTCCGGAGCGGGGTCACCTGCGCGCGGGCGCCACCTTCTGGACGGGGTCACCTGCGCGCGGGCGCCCCCTCCGGAGCGGGGTCACCTGCGCGCGGGCGCCGCCTTCTGGACGGGGTCACCTGTGCGCGGGCGCCCCCTCCGGAGCGGGGTCGCCTGAGCTCCGGCGCGGGCCTGGGAGCGGGGTCACCGGGAGAGGAGAGGGAGCGGGAGGGAGGGTTCCGGGGAGCGCCCGCCCCGCAGGGAGGAAGCATGGCCTGCCCTGGGCGTGCAGCTCTGGGGCTCCTCACTGTTGCCTGTCTTTTTTTTTCTTGTAACACTGCCGACGTCAATGTAACATTTGAGATACTTCTGAACTACTGTTGTAATGGTTAAAATCACATAAACATTTGTGTCCTAATGGTCCTCTTTTCTGTCTCCTCTTTATTGAGTTCTTTGTTATCAACTTAAACGCAGCTTTCAGAACACATGGCGTTAGATCCTTCCTTTAGAAAAGGGAAGGGGTAGGTAAAAGTTCGGTTTTTTCAGTGGTCAAACTGAACCAACCACGTCCAGACCAGTTTAAGATGGGAGAACAATCCAAATGTTAAAATGCCTTTAAGTAACCAATTAGTTAAAAGGGTGCCTACCTGGAAGTACACTAAATGCATTTTAATGTAGAAATCCTACTATACCTCTATTTCCTTTACAGTTTTTAAAAAATATTTACTATATCCACACAGCACAAAATCATAAAGGATGGAGAGTGGAAAGTAAATCTCTCTCCCTTCTGTGTCCGGTGGTGTAGTGTCTGCCCTGGAGGGCAGCCCTCTGGCGTTGCTACAGAAATATTCCGTATACTTCAAACTCAAGTACATTCTCTGTTTCCTTTCATTGCACTGATTATGATACTAATGATACTAACAACGCTGTTCTGCTGCCTCTCTTTCTTTTTACTAAACAGTGTATCTTTAAAATTCAGAGAGCCTCTCCCTTTTAAATGGATACATGGTATCCATTATGTAGCTGTACTAGATTTTATTTAACCATTTTCTACCAATGGCCATGTGCGTTATTTATACTTTTTTTCTTATAGTGCCACAGCAAATAGTTTTGTGAGTATAAGATTGTGTATATGAGCCCCTTCCGGTTTGGCTCAGCACTTAAGAGTGTTGGCCCATGAACTGAAGGGTCGTGTGTTCGATTCCCATCAAGAGCAGATGCCTCTTGCAGGCTTGATCCCCGGTCCCAGTCGGAGCTTGTGCAAGAGGCAACCAATCGCGTCTCTCATGTTGTATGTTTCTCTCTCCCTCCCCCTCCCTCATTTCCACTCTAAAAAAGCAATGGAAAAATATCCTCGGGTGAGGGTTAACAACAACAATAACAACAACAAAAGATTTTGTATATGAGAATAGCTACCCTGTAAATTTCTCTAAGTGTAATTTTCTGTCAAAGGTATATGATGCTATGCCTTTTTAAGTTGGTGAAGTCACCTGGACTTAGGACTAGCCATAAGTTTGTAAATAGTTAATACACTAAAATTCTCAAGCAACTTTTCCTTCCAGCAATTATGCTGATACTACCTAACAAAATATTTGTATTTAAGTTAATGACAGTTGAATTTACGTGGAAGAGAATTCTGCATTACCAGAGAATTTTACTTTAAATAGGCAAGCCAACATTTTTACAGGTCATTGCATTCTTACCATGCAGAGCTGGGATTTGGGTTTTGAATGCAAGCCTGCCTCTAGACTCGAACTCAGCCACTGCTGAAGCAGGTGACTTTCAGGTAAGGGCGTGTGCTACCATGGGATCCGTTCTATGTTGTCAGGTGGTGCCAGTGCACTGCCTCGATCTGGGACAGTCAGTGTCTCATTCAGGTAAAGATGTGGAGTGTAAGTTATACACAAATGTACAAAACTTCTTTATAGGCCCCAATAGGAAGAAAAAAATCAAGAAAACTAGGTTTATGATTTTTCTAATTTTTAGACAAATTAAAAATTAGAAAAAGATACTACTTTAAATCTTACCCTGTGCTTACTTCATTCTATTTGGTTCTACTCCATCTTACATGTTTAAAAAGAGAAAAGGAAAGGTATGGGGTGATTAGGAATTTCCATATTAAAGAGACTGGTACATATTTGAAAACAGTCCCAAAGAAAGGGAGCAATGCCGTTCTAAAGAGCACGAAAAGTTAATTCTTGCAAATGGCCCCCTAAGTGAAAATGAGCAGTTCACTTTGCTAGTATATATCACAAAACCCAGGCCGAGGGTCACATAGATCAGGAGCCCATGGCTTCTGCTTAGTTTCCCATATTTAACTGGAAACTGGCAGGTGCCCTTTCTGCTGAGCTAGTGCAAAGCTCCCAATAGCCTAGTTGAAGGGTAGCATTGGTTTAAATGCCCCGAAGACCTGGGTCAGCTGCCAGGGCCCCAGGATCTACCCTTGGCCGGGCATCCGCACAACCTGTCAGACACATGACCAGTCACTTTGGAGAAGGGAGGGATTGCTGCCAGGAGCCTGGCACACTGCCAGTATTGCGTTTCTCTTTCCCACCCTGCGAGACGGGACAGCAGGCCCCCAGCAGGCCGGCGCGCTAGCCCGTCAGCACGCGCTCCACCGCACAGCCCAAGCATGGTGGGCGAGGGCGCCAGACTGACCGGGCAAGCCGTTGCTCTGGGGCAGAGCTTGAAAAGCACACTTGTATAATATCAATATGCACAGGAACTACACACCTAGGAAAACAGTTCAAGAGCAGGAAAGTGCACAGACGACACCTGGTTGAGAGATGCTTTTTCTGTCAGCTCCCTTTGCTACGTCGCCACTGTGTGATGGGGTTTGGTGGTGGTGTTGGTGATGTGTTTTTCCAACACTCCACAAAGGAACTATTCTGTTTCTCTGTGGTGCGCCATCAGGAGGATATTCACTTCTGAGCAGGCTTGGTACCCAAATTACAAGGCCCACTGGGACGTGACGTGTGGTGCAGGACACCAGAAGCTGGAGTGAGGGAGGGAGTTGGAGTCACCTTGAGGTCATCCCAAAAGTCTGGGAACGAATGGGTGCCCTGATGTGCTCCAGTGTGCTCCAGATCTGCCTGGACCTCTACCATCTGCCCCAGAGAAAATCTAACACTGAGATTTCCCACTTCATCACTCGCAGGGTGTGAGATTAATAGAAATTTAAACTAAAAGTAACTCTACAAAATCGTCTGATTTGATTGCCTTGTTTTGTAATAAGGAGACTGAGGGTCAGAGGTTCTCCTCTAAGGTCAGAGAAGTCTCTCTGTACAAGTCAGACTTGGACCCATTGTTCTTTTCTCGGCAGCTTATCATCTCAGGTCCTATATTATACAAGGCCACATGAAGATTATAAAGTTGAGAAAAAGAAGTTTCCTGGTTTTAAGGAAAAACCCAAAGTTGTCCTTGGTCCACAGCTCACACTCCCTGTACGTGCCGAGTGCAGATGAAATGCCAAGCCCTGGTCTCTGTTGAGGTCCTGACAGGCTCTGAAACACCACTCACCGATGCTCCAGTCATGGGCATAAGAGGGATATTGTGTTGGGGGTCGTTATTGTGAAAATGACTAGGAAGTTATTGAAAATTCTTTGGAGTCCAACCTTTTACACCCCCATTTTTGTTAAGATATGATTTGTATACTAGACCAAGTTACTTGACAACTATTACGATGCTGATTTCCTTCCAAGGTGTAAGATATTCAGCTGTGAGGTCATGCCTCAGAGCTGAGCCATTCACTGGAAAACAGACTGACCTTTTCTTAGAGGCTTCTCCCAGTCCCCCACCCCTCCTGTTTTTCTTAGGGCACACTTGCCAACGCATGGCCCGGAGAAGCTGGTCCTGGTGCCGTCCATTTCACTCAAAATGCTTCAAATCGCTTCTTTTTAAAAAATGAGATATAATTCACATGCCATACAACTCCCACTGGAAAGCACACAGGTCAGTGGTGTGAGTATATTCACAGCTGTGCCACTCTCACCACGATGCAATTCCAGAACACGCTCGTCACCCAAAAAGAAACCACACCCATGGGCAGCTCCTTCTCCCCTCCCTCCACCCTGGCAACCACTACTCTTTCTGCCTCTATAGATTTGCCTATTCTGAACATTTCATGTGAATGGATCATATAACATGTGGTCTTTTGCGTCTGCCCTTTTATACTCAGCATAATGTCTTCAAGGTTCATCCATAGCATGTCTTAGTACTTCATTCCTTTTTATGGATAACTAGTGTTCCATAACCACATTGCATATACCACATTTCTTATTTAAATCCTTTAGTGTTGACACTATTACAGATGTCCCTCATTTCCCCCCTTTGCCCACCTATACCCAGCCCCGCCCCTCCCTGGCCCTCCCCACACTATTGTCTGTGTCCGTGGGCTATGCATATACCACATTTTGTTCATTCGGGACTGAATGTGCATTCAGTTTTTTCCACTTTTAAGCTGTTAAGAATAATGCACTATGAACACTCAGCTGTGGGTTTTTCTGTGCATGGATGCTTTTCTTTCTCCTGGATACATGCTCAGAGGAGGATTGCTGGGTCATGTGGTAAGCCTCTGTTCATAATTATTTTGACTTCTACCTAAGGACGTACATGCTTTCAAGTTTGCCCAGAAGGCCAAGGTAGAATAGGTTTCAGGAAGCCTTGGGGACTTTGTACCTGTGCACTCACACAGAGCCTTACAGTTGTAGAGTTTTAGAAGTGTGGGAGTGATCGCACAGAACCCCACCGGTTTACGAGTGAGGAAACCACGGCTCACCGGTTACTCAGCCATGTTCCCCGGTCACCGTATCTGTCAGGGCTGACGCTGCACCGCCAGCAGCAATGACTTTGAATTTTCTTTCCCTCTCACTTGAAAAAGCCTAGAGATACACAGTTCAGGCTGTGCCGATCGCAACACGGTCTTTCTGTTCCACGGGTCATTTCCAATGGCTCTCAGCCTCAAGTTCTCCTCAGGCTGCAGGACGGCCACTTCAGCTGTGGCCCTGATATCTGGGTTCTAGGCAAGAACGGGGAAGGGGCTGGGAAGCCACCTTGCAGCCGCACCGGCCACTTTAAAGATCTATGTTCCCCAATCAGTTCTGCTTGGCCGCCTTCTTTGGCAGGGAAGGCTGAGCAAGGTAGTCTTTGGAGGGGACCATTACTGCCCGAGTTTAGAGGTTCTGTGAGGAAGGAAGGCTCTTCTCCAACAGAGAGGGGCTCAGGAGTGGCACTGATGGACCTGCAAGGCCCCTCCCAGCGCTCCCTGCGGACAGGTCTGCGAGCATCGGAGCTGGGAGTCCTCATTTTTAACACGGAGGCTGGAGACTTAATGAAGAGTTCTTCCTTTTTCATTTATTTCTTTCTAAAATTCTTTTCAATTATAGTCAACATACAATATTATGTTAATTTCAGGGGTGTTAGATGTTTATGTCATTTGAAAGAAGGTCTCTTGATCCAAATTTCTGAATCAAAATATTTAGTCTTCTTACTTTTAGGCTTTTCCAACATTTAGTCAATGGATGACCTGGGGATTCCCTCAGTGGCCTGCTGTGAAACCCCGGTTCAGGCTGTGCTGCCCACGATCATTCCCGCTCTGCACGGGATTGCTTTTCATGAACGTGCTCACGTGACTGGCAAACCTGGCCACCAAGGAGAAAGAACCAAGACTACTTTGGTGAACTGGGTGGGAGGAGAGGGCACCAGGGTGCACACCAGGCCCGAGCAGCTGCGGGACCACCTGAGTTACACAGAAGAAGCTGTGGGACACACCTGCCCAGGAAGAAACTGGTAGACGTCTGAGACTAATGCCAGTCAAAGAGCTAGACAAGCAGCCAGTTCCAGCAAATCTGTGGGGTGCCCACCTCGAGAGGTGGCTGAGAACCTCAGAGGTTGGCTGAGAGGACAGGCCTTCAGAGGCAGGTCGGGAAGATCCAAGCATGACGTAGGTCAGATCACTCCAAGACAATGCTCTGAAGAGCAAACTGTACATAGAGGAGCCAGGATCTGGAGAAGCAACTTCCCAGCATCTGCCTTCTCATAGACGTCTGGGCGAAACAGGCAGGGTTTTAGGGCCTCATTTGCGGGAGAGCAGAAGCGAGTCAGCATGACCAACTGCTTACTATGTGCTGACAATGTTCCTGCAGAGACTGGGTGAAGAGTGGAGATGTCTAAATCCTGTCATTTACCAACCTGGGGACCTTTAACACGTTCCTTCACCTCTACAAGTCCCTCCATAAAACAGAGTTCTTAACATTGTCTTGTACAGAGGATTCAATGGCATTAGGGTGTGTGTAGTGATAGGGTGACAGTGACCACAGCCAGTATTGATGGAGCACATACTGTTTATTACACGTTATTTCATTTCATCCTCACAGGAATACTGTATCATTTGGGTGCTTTTGATTGTGTCCAAAATGAATTAAAAATTTGCTTACAAAAGGGGTACAGTTGAGGAATTATTGGCTCACAGAATTAAAAAGTCCCAGGGCCACTCTTTCAGGTTCGACCGTAGCCCCTCCGGAGCCTCTGAATGTGTTATCGAGCCCCCTCCTTCCTTACCCTGCAGTCTTATATTCTGGCTTCATTCCTTAGTAGGATCTCTGCACATCCTAGCAAATTTAGGTTCATACCACCCTGTTGCTAGAAGCCAAGAGAAAAGAGGAACCCAGACAGGCCAGGCCTGTGTCACATCCCATGCCTGACTCAGCTGTGTGGTCAGGGGAAAAGGGACCTTGTTGATGAGCCTGGATCACGTGTCCTCCTCTAAGGAAGGCCCCTGACTGGCAGTGGTGTCCTTTATAGGACTGATGGCTCCTAGAAGAACTCAGGGTTAAATTAAATAATTTGCACCCCCCCTCCAATCATTCAGGTCTAAGTGGAGGACCTGGATATAAACCCCAGGGCTTTCTGACTCAAAATCGTATGTGCAATATAACACCAGAAAACGTGATTATATCACGTAAACAGGGATGTCCAGAGCCCCTGAGGGGAGGGCCTGATTCAGAGGTGGCGAGAGCGTCCTTCATGCCTACGGCCAAGTCCAAATTCAAGCACCTGAGGACCCAGTGTTCTCTCACTGCTTTCTGCATGAACGCTCTTCTCCCACCTTCACCGTTGCACATGCCACCCTCCCTCCCCAGAACGTCTTATCTCACTTCTCTCCTAAAATGCTTTTCAGCTCCTAGAGTTAAGGTTCCACTCTTGCTCAGAAGACCTTCTTTGCTCTGATGCGCCTCGCGGCACGTTCTCCCACGGGTTTTCTAGCAAAGGCACGGTCCAGGCGCCAGGCAGCCTCAGCTCTGCTTCTCACACTTTCACTTCGGCTTGGCTACTGCTCATTGGTTATTACAGGTATTTTTATTCTGTTTTCATCTCCACTACTGCCTTATTTGTGTTTATGTTTTCAGTGGCTGCTCTAGAGTTTGTAATAGAAATCTTTAGTTTACCGCCGTCTGCTGTGTGCTCAGGTGAGACCCCCACAAGGTGCCCCCCAACCTTCTGTCTCCCATGCTCTGCAGCCAGGCTTTACTTTCACATATTTTGAAAATCCACTACACATTGTTATTGCTTTTGCTTTAAAAACTTGTCATTTTTTGTTTCCAAAGTCATAGCTCCAATTGTCCTGTTTCTATTTCATTGTCCATTTACTTCAACAAATATTTATTGGGTGCCGATGTCGGGTGATGGGGCAAAGGTGTAACGACCCGTGATGAGAAGGAGTCTTCACACTGAAAGATGGAGCGCCAGCTCCAAAGGGCAGACAGAATTTATTACGGGGTATTTTACTTACGGGAGGGCTAGGCCGGAGCACACAGGCATCCCAGCACTTTTGCACAATTTACTCTCTGCCAAAGATTCCCATTACTGTACTGTATTAGATTATAACTCAGGTACGAAAGGTCCGTCAACCTTTAGACCAAGGGACCGAGAATGCAGTGGTGCCAGGGGCCACCCCTCCTGGCGGTGGGTACTGTCGCCAGCCTAATAGTAATCTGGGTTGTCACCCTGGCCATCACAGACAAAAGTATTTGTGGCTACATTTTATGGGACACAGATAATCATCAGCTAAAGGGCTCCGATGTGCTGGGTGAGGACAGCGAGGCTGGTCACAGGGCACAGCACGAGGGGGCGGGAAGATGGAGGCGGCTTTGTTCACGTCTGTGTCTATAGAACCGAGGACGCCCACAGCACTGCACGCAAAATGCAAACATGAATAGGCCTCCAGCCTCCAAGGAGTCCCCAAGCCGCTGGGAGGCACACGCGTGCACAGCTAAGAGCAACAGGCTGTGGCGATGCTATGGTGGCGGAGATGACATCAACTAATTCTCAATGGTTTTAAATCAGGGCAATTTTCATAGAGAAGCAACGTTTACACCTGCCCTCGCAAGTTCGAAGGTCTCATGCGAGCCACACAACGAGAATCGGTGCGTTAGGAGGGTGAACTGATTTAAGCAATAGCGTTAGAAACAGCCAAAATGCGTAATCAAAGAAAACGCAGCCGGGTGACTAGTGCGTCTCCTTCACGATGCTGCGTGCTCGCCACCCTCAGCCTGGCCTCCTCTTTGTCCTTGGTTTCCTCTCTCCCTCGCCATCTGGCCTCTGGGAGGAAGGCAGTGTGGCTGTTGCTTGGTGCAGACTCTATCTCTTTCTCTTCGCGGGAGACACACGGACCTTCTGCTGAAAGAGGAGCCCTGCTTTCAGCACCTGTGCATTCTTGGCCTGTGCCCTTGTCCCCATCGCCTGAGGAGGCTCGCTGCCGGCTCCTGGCTGGCTTGCTGAGGAGCACGCCCTCTGTTGGGACATCCTCATAAAAGGCCAGTGGGGTGAAGTGTGTGTTGGCTCAGGAAGAGGGCAGGCGCCACCACCAGCTTTTACCCAGAGCCATCCTTGTGGGTAGATCTTCACTGTACATCACCAAGGTGTATATCTCGCTTCTATTCATAAGAATTGGGAGGGAGGGGGTATTTCTGTTTATTTTGTTTTTGCTTTGTGTGCATGCATTGAACACTGTATTCAGTTATGCGAAGTTCAGTTAGATGTTTTTAAAAACACATAGAAGCTGAGGTTATCATTTGGAACCTGCGGTGTTTCCTCAGTCCATGTCGTTTTGTCTGGCTACAGAACCCGCAGCTCAGGAGTCACTCACTGCTAGGCCAGCAGGTGTGAGCTAAAGGCCTTCCCTGTATGACCCCAACAGTGGCCATCCAGCAGGGGAAACCCGTTCAGGTGAGACAGCCTGAAGCTGCTGAGGAAAGGAGGCAGAAGCAAAGGGGAGAGAAGGCATTGGAGCCCTCCAGGAGCCAGCCCCTGCCCCTCTGGGTGCCTTGTCACCCCAGCTTCCTTATCTTGCACCCAGGTCCTGAGGAAAGTCATACAGGAGGCCACTGCCTCTGGCCTCTAAGGGACATCCACATGACACACACACCCCCAATTCTTCCTCCAGGGGAGGAGATCCCTTTTGTAAAACAGTTTGGTAGGAGGAGAGTAGAAATGTTCTTGAAGAAAATACAAGTGTCTTAAAATAGAAAGTCCTTTGCTTTCAAGCTACAAGAGTCCTTTTTGAAAAAAATTAAAAATTGTATTTACTTAGAGGCATTCAGAGTATCAACAAAATAGCTGCAACTTTTTATTTCTTTCAATTACAGAGTGGTCTTCTGTTAACAGCACAACAATTATTTCATACAAACTGCCCCAGAGACAACTGAAGATGAAAAACTACCATCCCTGCAAATAAGAAATTTGTGCTGGGCCCCGGCAAGACCCTGCTTGAATGTCCCTGCGGATCTACAGCCCCCACCCTGCGCCGGGCAAGGGCAAGTGAGCGGCCACTGAAGATACCCCCGGACTCGCCATCTGAAGACACACGGGGAGTGTGTTAACCATACAAAAAGGACACTGCACAGTCTAAACACAAACCGGGCACAACCTCACACGACAACTGTCCTCTGTAAAAGGAGTGAGTTGGGGGAGGGTAAATGCTTTATAGACAAGAAAAAACACCCGCACGAGAACCAACTTAGTCATCCCCTTCTCCCCCCTTCCCGTCCCCCCCTTTTCTCCCCTCCTTCAGCCTCGAGGACCCGCTGACCACCCTCCCTTGCCGCAGAGCCTCCCCTCGACCTGGGTGGCACGACGCCCTCCCCGCTCCTCCGCTGCAGCGCCGCCCGCCGGGCGGAGGCCGCCCTCCCGCTGCGGGCGCGCTCGGCGGGGCGCAGGGAGGAGGCGGCCCTGAATTCCTCCGGGTCTCCCTTTGGGGCCGTGGGCCCGTCTCCCGCGCGCGGCCCGCCCCGCCCCGCCCTGTCCGCGCCGGGCCCTGGGCAGGCTCCGCTCCGCCTCCGCGCGCCTGCGGCCCGGGCGCCCGCCGCAGGTTCGCCCGGAGACAGCAGAGGATGACGTTTTGCCTCTGGGCGTCTGACGACCTCCCCTGCCCACGTTTCGTTACCTGTGCGCAGCGCGCGCAGTCGCCGGCCCGCCCAGCGCGCACCTGCCCCGCGCTGTCTCCCGCAGCGCCGGCCCCGCAGTGGCTGCCAAGTGTCTCACGCCGGCTCTGTGGGCACCGCTCACAGCTCCCTCCCGCTTCCTCTTTCTCACAGCAGCTCTGAGTGGGCACCACGCAGACAGACTCAGCCACTCAGACCACAGAGGACCTGGGACGGACCCTCCGTCTCCCTGGGCACCAGCTTCCTTCTTCTCTCACCCGGGGGCACGGCCCAAGGTTGGACCTCTGGCACCAGGCTGCCCCGAGAGTGGGGGGTCCTGTTTTGTTCCCTCAGTTATCCCGGGGCCACTGGTGAAGACCTTTCCCCTTTGGATAGTCAGCATTTACCTTTGGGGCTTCAAGCCCCTGGGACAAATAAATCCATCAGCTGCCTCGTCCGGGAGGTCCCTATGGCCCTGGCCCGGTGTCCCTTCCTCACCTCTGTCCCACTTCTCCTGCTCTTGTCCAGCCTTCCTCACACACAGCTGACTGTGAATATGACAGTTGCATCCTTCAGTGAGGCCCCTCTGTTTGTCCCAGGGACACAGGCTAGGGTTTAGGCCTGATTAAGCTGGAGGTTCTGGGCACCCAGTAAGAGCACCTTGGAAACTCACCTGCCCCACAGTGGCATGGTCATAGTGAGAGTCTTCATGTCCTGGTTTCCTTAACTCATTTAAAACCATTCACCAAGTCTCTTGTTCCTTCTCAGTGGTATCCCCAGCTTTTAGCTCATACGTCCAGCAATAAGTGGAACAAGCTCTTTTGCTAAGGTTCTGTCCAATACTCAGAGCACCAAGCAGCTCTCCTGCTGGGTCCCAATGATACGCAGGCATAATTCCATCTATAAGCTGTGTGACTCAGGCAAGTTACTCACCCTCTCTGGGCCTTAGTTTCTGCATCTATAAAATGGGAATGATAATTATGTCTGTTCCACAAGATTAAAAACAAATGTAGCACCTAGAACCATACCTGGTAAATGGCAGTGTTTGATGTTAATATTGGGTGTCGCCTCTGAGAGGGAGGGCCCTTCGAGGCAAGCATCCTGACCATCTCTCCGCAGGAGGCACAGCTGGGACCCAGGCAGGAGAGCAGGGAGAGGGTGACACCACAGGTAACTGAGTGAAGTGGGGAGGGTGCATGAACCCAGGAGTCTCCCTCTTGGCGTTCCCAATGTATGAGTTTGAATGATATGAAATTGCTGGAGTTTGCAGAGAAAACTATAGGTTTCTGTTAGTGTGACTCCACTTTTAGCCTCGAGCAGAGAGGTGGGGAAAGGTGGATTCCTCAGGTCTCCTAGCTCCTCTCACTTCTCCCAGGTTCTTCTGATGACTCATCACACAGCCAGTCTGCATCTAGACCTGCTCCTCACCTGGGGATCTTGTGAAATGCAGATTCTGAGTCCAGGAGGGGAGGCAGGAGAGGGCGACTGGAAATTCTCCATTCCTCACAAGCTCCCAGGTGGTGCTGCTGCTTCTAGTTGTCAGCAGTCTTAGCTCTAGAGATCCAAGGTTCATCTTTCCTTGCAACACTAGCACACTGAAAACAAAATGACACACAGTTGCAGTGGGCCTGCAACATGTGTCACGTTCCCCACCCTTGCCTTTGCTGCAAGCCCACTAAGCCTACTGAAAAGTACATTTTTCTTTCCTTTTTTCACTGACCATTCATTCAACAGATATTTACTGAGCACACTGTGTATGAAAAAAATCCCAGCCCATGCCTTGTACTGCAGCTGAAGTAAGAAATGAAAACCAACCGTTATCTCTCTTCTTACAATTCTCCTGTTTCCCCACAGCATGAAGCACAAGTGCCCTAAGACACATTCTAACACCAACTCACCTGACCTCCAGCCCTCCTGCTTCGAGAAACCTGCCCCCACAATCATCGCTGACCAGCCTGTGACCTTGGCTCCTGCTCCTCCCCCTTCTTCCTGCAAACACTCCTCCCCCCACTGCCACCTGTCACGCATCACTCACCCACCCCTGCAGGGAGTCTCCTGAACACCCAGTGGGTTTCCTGCACCCCTTCATTCTGACAGTTTTACATTGAATTCTGGTTCTCTCTCTGATAAACTTGGTGTTTCAAGTGTAGAGAAATGTCGCAGTGTTTCCCCAGCACCACATTTCTGCTGAGCACTAACTGCAGTTGGGCTGAGTACTAACTACACCTCCTGGCAGGGCCTCCTCTGCAGGTTCCCCTGAGAGCCCATGGCTGTAACCTGCTTCCAAGGCACCTGCTTGGCCTCCCGGCAGCTGGGGAAGGAGAAATGTTGCAGGGTGAATGTGGGTCGTCCATGGTATGTGACATTTCACAGCCCAGCTGTCCCAACAGAATCAATAAGAACCCTGCCAGGCTCGTCGCCGCAGCCATGTTACAATGAGGAGAGGGGCTGCCGGGAATCTTAGATCTGCTCCCACCCTGGAAATCTCTCGGCTTTGGATATAATGAGATGAAAAGGGAAACCAAACCCTTTGCACCTTCTACAACCAGCTATATCTTGCTTTACCTAATGTTTGGAATGGCGAATCCTTCCTAATTTGGCAGCTTTTGTAACCATCTCACTTTTATGTTATTGAATTTCGATAAGTCCATTTTGTTCCTTTTATGAGAAGAGGGTTTTGGAAAACATTTGATTTTCTTGCTCTTCTCTTAAAATCACAAAACCACACACACACCAACACCACAAAACAGACTTTTTTAAAACTTATTATAGAAAGAAATATACATAGAAGTACAAAGATCATTTCACTTAGTCCCACCAAATACAGGTAGCCAGTTCACACCTACTGTGTATCTTCCCAGATTTATTTCTGTGCACATAAACACTTATAAATATTTTTAGAAAAATATAGTCAGACTATGAATACCATCTGTAATGCTATCTTGGTGTCATTTTAGATCTATATATTATTTGGTGTCCTTGTAGGTCTGTATCCTTCAGGCTGCATCACCTGCTGTATGAATGCTCCAAAATTCACTTAACTCCGTCACTGGACATTGTAAGCAATGCCACAACAATGTCTTTTCCACCTTTATCTCCGGTATAATTAGTTCCTTAAGATAAAGTCCTAGATATAAAATTGTTACTGAACTCAAGGGGCTCACAGCTTGGGGTGCTCTATTCAAGAATGAGACTGTGCCCTGGCCGGTGTGGCTCAGCTGGTCGGGCATCGCCCCTGCACATGCCCGGGCTTTGGGCTCAGTCCCTGGTAGGGGGGGTGCAGGCGGCAGCAGATCGAAGCTCTGCTCTCACATCAAGGTTTCTCTCTCTCTCTACTTCTCCCTTTCTCTCTCTGTAAAAGCCAATTTAAAAATCTTTTTTAAAAATGAGAATAGAACAAGGCTGTAGCAAGGAGGAGGGTTCATACTCAAAGCCCTGCCTCCCCAGGGCGGTGGCGTAGCCGTTGCTTGCACACACTCTGGTGGCTACACTGATCTCTTGGTTCCTGTCAGCTCATCCTATTTGCAGCTGGTCTGCAAAACACTACGATACATTTTAATATTCAGCAAGAATAGCATTTAAGAAGAATGGCCCAGACCTTGAGACCTATCTAACAAAACTGTGAGGTTTAAGAGATTCCTGGCTTTCTGTCTCTAAAGTGCATGTGTTGGTCCTGCTTCCATACAAGTTCCTGTGAAGGGACACTGGCGGCACCTGCAATGCACAGGCCAGCACTTCCAGCTGTGGTCCCAGCAGGGAAGGGGAGCCCCAAAGACATTTTCTTGTCATGTAAAAGAGAATCAGCAACAACGTAACATAATGAGGGTCTCAGACCATCAGCTTGGCAGAGCAAACTTGTAAAGTTCCGTGAAACCATCTTTCCAAGGTCATGGCTAGGAAGGGATATGTAGGTTGTGGTAATAGTGAGGAAGCGGGAAAGGGGGCTGCTAATTCCACTTTTGATATTTTGGTATTGCATTGCTTTTGTAATTCAACTGCCTGAAATACACACACACACACACACACACACACACATACACATATATACATGCACATATATCTGATGTGTAGAATGCATAAAATTGCACTGAAATGACGTCTCCCTCAAGCATTTCCAAGTATACTCGACATTTATTTCATCTACCCATCATCTCTGATCCTTAGCTTCCCCTGTTCCCCCAGCCCTGGGCCCTCACTGCAGACATATTGGCAGTCATGCCTCCAGGGGAGAGCAATGGTCAATTAGAAGAGAGTTCTGACTTTGAGCATGGTACTGATATGGCACTAGGATGACAGCTTGCAATAGACAATCTGGTGGTGATGGGAAAGACAGCCAAGGGCTCCTCACCAGGATCAGAGTGATGACAGGGGTACCTCACTTTATTTGCCTTACTGCACTTCACAGATACTGTGTGTCATCAACATCGAGGTGAGACCCTCCACCAGCAAAAACATTAGGACTCACTGAAGGCTCAGGTGATGGTTAGCATAATTTTTAAAGACATGTACATTGTTTTTAGGCTATTGCACACTGAATAGACTGCAATATAGTATGAACATAACTTTTATATGCACTGGGAAACCAAAAACTCATGTGACCCCCTTATTGCTGTATTCGCTTTACTGTGCTGGTCTGGAACCGAATCTGAAATACCCCTGGGGTAGCCTGTAACTAGTTACCTCAACTTTCTGGGTTGTATATGGACTGTTTGGGTGGCAGCACTTGGCTAACACATTTTAGTTTATGCTTCACTCACACATTTTCTTAAGACTCCCTGGGTGGCCAAGTTAAGGGAAACGGCGAAACTCGATAGTCTGCAGCTCACAGCACACATAGCAGACACGCGATGCAGAGAAAAAGTGGCCTAAAGAAGGAAGAAGCTGGACACAATGCCAGTCCCGGTGGCCGTGTGGGAAAACTGGCTGGTCCTCCCCTTTCCTCCTTGCATCTCCAAGCCAAAACAGAAAAAGAAAAACCCTTTGGGCTGATGTCTGAATCATGGGGCAGTGTTATACGGTGTTCGTAGGCCCCGAACCTGATCGGAATAAGGGCCCGAGTCCAGTGGAGCTGGTGTCTGTCGGGAGGCTGTGGAGAAGACAGTGTAGCGTGCGGCCAGAGTTAGCTGGGATGGCCAGGCTCCACACTCGGCACCACGCCTGAGCCTTTCGTAGTGGCCGAGGCCCAGCTTGCCAGCCTCAGCGCCAGAAGTTAGGTTAGTAACACCGGCACTCCACTTGGCAACTCTGCCGTTGATGAGGTGGCTCCTGGGCGCTTCACATTTGATCTGGACCTTATTTGGGGAATGTGTGCACACAAGGGCCTGTTCTTTACGTCTCTCCTTGTATTCCCTTTAAAATTTACCCTCAGAGTTATCATTTCCAGCGTTCCTCATCCTGCTTTGTATACAGTCACGTACTGCATAACATTTTGTTAACAACAGGCACATATACAGTGGTGGTCCCATAAGATTATAAGGGAACCTAGTGACATCATAGCCATTGTGATGTCATAGCACAACCCATTGCTGATGTGTGTGTGGCGATGCTGTGTAAACTCACCCCTGCCCTGCCTGTCGTACAAAAGTACGGGACACACAGTGACGTACAGTATGTAATACTTGATAAGGACAATAAACGGCTGTTACTGTTTATGTATTTACTGTACTATAATATTTATCATTATTTTAGAGTGTACTTTCTACTTATTAAAAAAGTTTGCTATAAAACTGCTGTGTGCCCTGGAAACAGCCTCACACATCTCACATTTATTGTGTCTCCTGATTGCATCATTTTCTCTGGTTCTTGAATTAATCTCATGCTATTTTGTATGGTAACATGCTGTACAGGCTTGTAGTCTAGGAGCAGTAGGCTATAGCCTAGGGGTGTAGTAGCTGCAATACCTATGCTTGTGTGAGTGCACTCGATGTTAGCACAAGGACACAATCGTCCACTATTGTACTTCTCAGAATGACCCCATCATGACATAGCACATGACTGTACCTAAGTGTCACTCTGGTTTCATTTTCCTGTAGCCTAAAGAATTCCCTTTAACATTTCATAGCATGTAGGTCTGTTGTCAATATATTGAGTTTTGTTTATCTGGAAATATCTTTTTTTTAAAAAAAACAAACATATCTTTATTGATTCCAGAGAGAGGAAGGGAGAAGGAGAGAGATAGATAGAAACATTAATGATGAGAGAGTCATTGATCGTCTGCCTCTTGCACGCCCCCAACTGGGGATCGAGCCCACAACCTGGGCATGTGCCCTGACCGGGAATTGAACCGCGATCTCCTGGATCCTAGGTCGATGCTCAACCACTGAGCCACACCCGGCTGGGCTGGAAATATCTTTATTGCACTTTTATCTCTGAAGAACATTCTTACTGGATATAGAATTCTACGTTGACTTGTTTCAGCCTTTATAGATATCATTCCCCTGTCTCCTGGCTTGCACTATGGTTGAAAGTCAGCAAAATTTATCTCTTTCCCTTGTATGAAACGTGTCTTTTTCTCTGGTGTCTTTGAAGATTTTCTTTGTCATTGGTTTTCACCAATTTGATTATGTTGTGCCCTCCTGTAGCTTGCTTTGTGTTTATCCTGCTGGGTTTTACTGAGCTTTTTGGATCTATGAATTGATATTTTTTCACAAAACTGGAAACACCTTTGACCATTATATTTTCAAAAATTTCCTTCCCCCATTCCCCCCACTCCTCTCCTGGAATTCTGATTATATATATGCTTGATATTGTCTCACAAGGAACTGATGCTTTATTCATATTTTAAGGCTCTTCTTTCTGAGCCTCAATTTAATAGTTTCTATTGCCATTTCTTCAAATTCACAATGTTGTTTTTTTTCATTGTCCTATCATCTACTAAGCCCATCCAGTAGAAATTTCACTTCAGATATTGTATTTTCAGTTCTAAAATTTCCATTTATTTAAAAAATAAGATATAATGCTTATACCATAAAATCTATTACTTTATACCTACCATTTATTTACTCATTGTGTTCATGTTTTCCTTTAAAATATATTCATAACAACTTTTTAAAAATTATTGTCTGAGCCCTAGCCAGTTTTGCTCAGTGGTTAGAGCATTGGCCCCTGGACTGAAGGGTCCTGAGTTGGATTCCAGCTGAGGGCAAATACCTAAGTTGCAGGCTCAATCCCCAGCCCTGGTCAGGGCACTTAAGAGAGGCAACTAATTGATGTGTCTCTTTCACATCAATTTCTCTCTCTCTCTCTCTCTCTCTCTCTCTCTCTCTCTCTCTCTCTCTCCCTCTCCCTTAAACTCTCTCTGAAAAACAATGGAAAAAATATCCCCAGGTGAGCATTAAAAAAACAAAAAACAGGAGTTTCCAAGATTGAATGGAAGATTGAATGGAAGCTACACTGACACTCTCCAAGGACCAAACTGGAATTACAACTAAAATATAGAAAAACTATCCTGAATAATCAACTGCAACTGAAGATGAGCTGGAGAGCACCCTCCTAACCAAGGACCTAAAGTGGAGGTCACATAGAGAAGTGCAGAGGCACAAGAGGGCTGGTTGGGCTACAACAGCCAGCAGCTGAAGGTCCAGAGGGATATCTCATCTTTGGGGGGTTCTCCCTGAGAATTCTGGGGTCTAAACCCCAAGCTGGGCTCCCCAGCCCAGAGCACCAGAACTGAGAGAGGTGCCCACATAACACGTGGCTGTGAAAAGCAGCCAGGTTTCTGTCTGCCAGGGAGAGATGACTGGAAATGCAGGGCCCTCTTAAGAGCTAATGCACAAAGTTTTGTGTGCAGCCACTAATGCTGTGCTCTGGCTAGAGCCAGAGTGGACTGGACCTGTGTGAAGAAAATCTAGGGTTGTGGGCTCTGGAGATAGAGCTCCTAGGGTACGGGTCTAGATTCCTGTGCTTAGTCATTCCCCCATACTGTGGAGAACATCTTTCTCTGTCACACATTTACCTTCCAAGCAGCTTTTGCCTGGGAGGTGGGGTGGGGGAAGCAATTGCGCCACCCTGTTGGAAAACCTCCCGCCCTACCCTGTGGAGTTTCTGTAGCCTGAGGTTCATTGAAAGAATCAGGTTTATCACCCTGCAACCAGAGGCTGATCTCAGAATGCTTTGAGTCTTTCCCTGATCTGCTTCTGGATCCAGGGCTTGGAAAAACAGACCTTGGTGTGCATCTTGGTCCTTTCCGAATGCACCCAGCCCCATCAGAGGAAGCCACAAGCTGTGGTTCACTGAAAGTTCCAATTAGGGTACTCAAGCCCAGTCACAAACAGTGTCTGACTTTGGCCTGCACCAGAGACCATCAAACAGCCTGAGAGTCTTAGCAGATCTACCTGTTACATAGAAACAAAACCAAACAGGCAGCCAAAATAGGGAGACAAAAAAACAACCCCCAAAGGAAAGAACAAGAGAATTCTTCAGAAGAACAGCTAAATGAAGTGGAGATAAGTAAGCTATCAGATATAGAGTTCAGAATACAGATCATAAGGATACTCAACAGCATGAAAAACGATGTGGAAACTATGAAGGAAATTAAGACTGACATAGCAGAGATAAAAAAATACATTGGAAGAAATAAACAGCAGAGTAGAGGAAGCTAAGGATTGGATCAGTGAATTAGAAGACAGGGTAGAAAAAACACACTCAATCAGAGATCCAAAAAGAAAAAACAATTTAAAAACAGGAGGATAGTCTAAGGGAGCTGTGGGACAACAGGAAACGTAACAATATTCGCATCATAGGAGTGCCAGAGGTCAAAAGTAAGCAAGGGTTAGAGAACCTGTTTGAAGAAATAATGGCAGAAAGCTTCCCTAACCTGGTTAAGGAAAAAGTCACACAAGTTCAGGAGGCACAGCGAGTCCCAAGCAAGAAGAATCTAAAGAAGCCCATACCCAGAAACATCATAATTAAAATGCCAAAAGTTCAAGAAAAAAAGAGACTCTTAAAGGCAGCAAGAGAAAAGTAATCTGTTACCTACAAAGGAGCTTCCATAAGGCTGTCAGCTGACTTCTCATCAGAAACTCTACAGGCCAGAAGGGAATGGCATGAAGTATTCAAGGTAATGTAAAACAAGGATCTAAAACCAAGACTATTCTATCCAGCCAGGCTATCATTCAAGATAGATGATGAAATAAAGAGCTTCCCAGACCAAAAAAAAAAAAAAAAAGGCTAAAGGACTTTATCACCACCAAATCAGCATTGCAGGAAATGTTAAAGGGACTGCTATAATAAGAAGTAGAAATGCAGAGAGAGAGAAACAGAAGCATAAAGAATTAAAATGCTAATAGGTAAGTACCTATTAATAATAGCCTTAAATGTAAATGGATTAAATGCTCCAATCAAAAGACATAGGGTAGCTGAATGGATATGAAAACATGACCCAAATATATACTGTCTACAAGAGACCTACCTCAAAACAAAAGACTCACACAGGATAAGAGTGAAGGAATGGAAAAATATTTTCATGCAAATAGAAATGAAAAATAAAACAAAAAAACAACCTGGGGTAGCAATACTCATATCTGACAAAATAGACTTCAAAATGAAGATCATAATGGGAGACAATAAAGGCCACTGCATAATACTAAAGGGACTGATCCAGCAAGAGGATATAACCCTGGTAAACATATATGCACCTAATATAGGAGCACCTAAATTTAAAAAAAAAAAAATTCTGGAGGACTTTAAGGGAGAGATTGACAGCAATACAGTCATAGTTGGGGACTTAACACCCCACTGACCTCACTGGATAGATCCTCCAGACAAAAGATCAACAAGGAAACAGTGATCTTAAATGACACACTAGATCAGATGGATTTAATTGACATTTGCAGAACATTCCACCCCAAAGTTGCAGAATATACATTCCTCTTAAGTGCACATGGGACATTTTCAAAGATAGACCACATGTTAGGACACAAAACAAGTCTCTACAAGTTCAAGAAGATTGAAATCATATCAAGCATCTTCTCGGATCACAGTGACATGAAATTAGAAATCAACTACAGTAAAAACACTCAAAAACATTCAAATGCATGGAGGCTAAATAGTATGCTATTAAACAATGAATGGGTTAACAATAAAATCAAGAATGAAATAAAAAACTTCCTGGTAACAAATGAAAATGAACATACAACAACCCAAAATTTATGGGACACAGTGAAAGCAGTCCTGAGAGAGAAGTTCATAGCACTGCAGGCCTCCCTCAAAAAGCAAGAAAAATCTCTAATAAACTATCTAACCCTACAACCTAAAGATTTAGAAAGAGAACAAGAAAAGCCCAGTGTAAGTAGAAAGAAGAAAACAATAAAAAGCAGAAATAAATGACATAGAAACTAAAAAAACACACACAAAAACACAAAAGATCAATGAAACCAACAGCTGGTTCTTTGAAAAGAAAAACAAGATTGATGAACCTATAGCCAGACTCATCAAGAAACAAAGAGAGAAGACCAAAATAAAATCAGAAACAAAAGAGGTAAAGTAACAGCTGACACCACAGAAATACAAAGGATTGTAAGAAAATACTGTGAACAACTATATGCCACCAAGGTGGACAACCTGGATGAAATGGACAAATTCTTAGAAAAATACAATCTTCCAAAACTCAAGGAAGAGTCAGAAAACCTGAATAGGCTGATAACTGCTGATGAAGTTGAAGCAGTAATAATAAAAAAAACCCTCCCAGAACACAAAAGCCCTGGCCTGGATGGCTTCACAGGGGAATTTTAGCAAACATTCAAAGAAGAACTGACACCTATCCTCCTCAAACTATTCCAAAATACCCAAGAGGAAGGAAAACTCCCAAGCTCTTTTTATGAGGCCAGCATTAGCCTAATTCCAAAACCAGAAAAAGACACTACAAAGAAAGAGAATTACAGGCCACTATCCCTGATGGACACTGATGCTAAAATTCTCAACAAAATATTAGCAAATCGGATCCAGCAATACATTAAAAAGATCATACACCATGACCAAGTGGGATTTATTCCAGAGATGCAAGGCTGGTACAACATTCACAATAAATGTGATACATCACATTAACAAATTGAAAGACAAAAATCACATGATCATATCAATAGATGCAGAAAAAGCATTCGATAAAATCCAACACCCATTTTTGATAAAAACTCTTAGTAAAGTGGGAATAGAGGGATCATCCCTCAACATAATAAAGGCCATATATGACAAACCTACAGCCAACATCATACTCAATGGGCAAAAACTAAAAGCATTTCCCCTGAGAACAGGAACAACACAGGAGTGTCCACTTTCACCACTCTTATTCAACATAGTACTGGAAGTCTTAGCCACAGTGATCAGACAGGAAGAAAACATAAAACATATCTAAATTGGAAAGGAGGAAACAAAACTGTCATTATTTGTATTTGACATGATATTGTACATAGAAAATCCTAAAGACTCCACCAAAAAACTACCAGATTTAATCAATGAATTCAGCAAGGTAGCAGGATACAAAATTATCACCTAGAAATCGATGGCATTTTTGAGTTTATCAATAATAAACTCTTAGAAAGAGAAACTAAAAAACACACAACTCATTTACCATTGCAATAAAAAATTAAGATTCTTAGGAATAAACTTAACCCAGGAGGTAAAAGACCTGTACTCGAAGAAACTACAGGACGTTGCAAAAAGAGATAGAGGAAGATATAAACAAGTGGAAGCATATACCATCTTCATGGATTGGAAGAATTAACATCATTAAAATGTCTGTACCACCCAAAGCAATCTATAGATTCAATGCAACCTGTATTAAGATACCAATGACATATTTCACAGATTTAGAACAGCTTTGTTCTTCTTTCTCAAGATTGCCGAGGCTATTTGGGGTCTTTTTGGTTCCATATAAATTTTTGAAGTGTGGGCACCTCTCTCAGCTCTGGTGCCCTGGGCTGGGGAGCCCGCCAGGGCTTTAGGCCCCAGAGTCCTCAGTGGGAACCTCCACAGCTGATACATCCCTCTGGACCTTCAGCTGCTGCCTGTGGGAGCCCAGCCAGCCCTCTCGTGCCTCTGCACTTCCTACACGTCTCTATGCGATCTCCCCTTCTCCTCCTTGGTTATGGGGGTGCTGTCCAGCTCGTCTTCAGGTGCAGTTGGTTATTCAGGATGGTTTTTCTATAGTTTAGTTGTCATTCCAGTTTGGTCCCAGGAGAGTGGCAGGGTAGCTTCCACTCAATCTGCTGCCATCTTGGAATCCCTCAATTTGCCCAGACACTCTTTTTAAATGAGGCTTTTTTGTTTGTTTGTTATTACGTGGTAACAAACAAAGAGTACAGTGGTTTGGGGGAAAGTTTCTCTTTTTTGCTCTTAAAACAGTGCTGAGCAAAAATAAATAATACCTTTTCTGTTCTGAAAACATGTGCTGCCAGGGCCTGTTGCAGCAGCAAACATAAGGAAAGCCTGTGTAAGAGGACAGGCCAATGTGCTCAAGAAGGCAGACAACAGAGGCAGAAAACTCCTGGGTCTGTGATAACATCAGGGAGATGACATCACTGAGATACATCAATAATAACCAACCCTGTAACTGTCCAAGTTCTAAACCATCCGTTTCAAACATTGTGGTCTCAGAGCCCGCGTTTAAAAATTATTGAGGACCCTAGTGAGCTTTTGTACATGTAGGTTATAGCTATCAATATTTACCATAATTGAAATTGAGAACACTTAAAAATATTAATTCACTAAATCAAGTAGATAATTGATCCATTATAAAATCGAAAACACATCACATATTAACACAAAAAATAATGCTTTATTAAACAAAAAGTAACAGTGGTATGAGTGGTATTGTTTTCTATTTTTACAAATCTCTTTAATGTCTGGCTTAATACAAGACAGCTAGATTCTCACATCTGATTTTGCATTCAATCTGCTGTAATATGTTGTTTTGGTTGAAAATCAAATAAACAAAAAAATCTGGCCTCATCCAGATATGTTATGGAAAAAGGGAGGAGTATTTTCATTCCTGTCCCAATAATTACATATGTTCTTTTTTGGTAGTACCCTAAAAACATAACAAGCAGTAGTTCCTTCAGGGTTATGTGCAGTTTGGAATAGAAAACTATCTCTAACAATGTCTCACCTGCTATTCCAGGGCTCAGTAAACTTTTTCTTTTCCTGGATATGGACGGAGATTTATTGGGTCTCCAGGTCCTCCCACACTTCTCTCCTTCCTCCCAATCCTAACACAGCTGTGGCCATGCCCTCCAGGCTGCCACTTTGGGGTGAGTGCCCTGTTAGTTGGAGTTGCTGGGAGCAGGATGGGTGCTGTCTGGCAGGCCTAATGCTGATGGAGCCTAGAACAGCAATAGAGAAAGATGGGGAGGGGAACAAGGTGGCAGGTAAGGGGGTGGGGTCTAGGTCTGGGGAAATGAGCTATCAGAGGAGGGACAGCTATCTGGTCTCCTGCTGCAGGCCCCTGCTGTTACAGGGCAGGGGCCACCACGTGGGACCCACCTCACATCACATCCTTGTGCTCCCGCCAGGACTCCTTAGTGACCTCTACATATTGCATGTCCAGGTTTTCACCATGAAGTTCCTCCTGAGCCCGCAGCACCTTCCTGCTGGGGGCTATCTCAACGCTCAGGGCCAGCCTGGGGTCGAGCAGGTCCTGGCACTCCGGACTTCTTGTCCTTGGTCTGCCCCACCTCCTCCAGCCAGGCAGGGCTCCTGGTAACTCACCACATACCCCATGGAGCTCTGCCTGCCCCTACATCTCAGTAAACTTTTTCAGCAAAGGGCCAGATAGTAAAGCTTTTCCACTTTGTGGACCATGCAGTTTTGGCCACTAGTGAAGTCTGCCGGTACAGCACAGCAGCAGCCATAGATGACACACAAACAAATCAGTGTCCCCATAAACCTTACTCACAGAACGTTCTCTTTGTAATAAACTTTTTATAAAACTCTTCTCACTTCTGCTCTGTTGCATTAAAATCCATTGGTCTATCTTGCACTTGGAGTGGATGACTTTGGCCATGAAAATGCCCTTAAAGGGTTTTAGGGACCCCTAGGTGTCATTAGACCACACTTTGAGAACTACGGCTCTAATATTTTTGTTATAGGAGATAATACATTTTTTATTGTTAAAGCCACTTTCAGTTGGATCTTCTGTTGCTTGTGGCCAAAAGCATCCTGGCCGATAAACTCCCGGGTAGTTTCTCCAGACAGAAATTTCCACATCAGTGTTTATCTTGGATTCTGGGAAATGGAAACCCACTCCCCATTCCCTTGCCCAGTGGCAGTGGGTAGAAAGGACAGGATGTGTGTCCAGGCTGAGAGATCCTGAGGCAGCCCCTGGGAGCCTCACTAGGTCCCTGAACGTTGAGCAGAGCGTTAGAAAGTTTTCCACATTTTCGCTGGGCAGGGCAGAGGTGGCTGAGAGACGGCCGAAAGGACCAAAGAGACTGTTTAGACAACGGGTGCATTAGCAAGGCTTCTCAGAGAAACAGACCAATAGGATATATTTAAAGAGATTTATCATAAGGAATTGACTCCCGCGATTATTGAGACTGGGAAGCCCCGTGAGCTTCTGCCCGCAGGCTGGAGATGCGGGCGAGCCGGCAGCGTAGCTCCAGGCCGAGTCTGGAGGCCCGAGAGCCTGGAGAGCTCATGGCATCGGTCCCAGTCTGAGGGTGGGAGAGACATGCCCCAGCTCAGTCGGGCAGAAAGAGCAGGTGCTCCGTCCCCCGTCTTTTCCTTCTATTCAGGCTGCTGGCTGACAGGAGGAGGCTGCCCACAGCGGGAAGAGCCATCTGCTCTACTCAGTCCACTGATTCAGTGTCAGTCCATCCAGAGACTCCCGCACAGACACACCCAGGATAAAGTCTGACCAAATGTCTGGGCGCCCCATGGCCCAGCCAAGTGGACACACAAAATTAACTCACAAGGAACAAGGCAGGATCTGTCAGCAGGAACTTTATAAGGGAAGACGACAGGGGATGGAGGTGCCAGAAAAGGGCTGAGCATGGAAGGGTGGTGGTGAAGGGGCGGTGCAGACACCTTCTCTTGCACGTTCTGACGCCACAGTACCTCTGTAACTTAGAGCCACCCGGGGAGAAGTGGGGAGGGGCAACCCTGAGCTGGCTGAGGGCCTCTGGATTGACAAAGATGAACCCACAGTGACTGAGTTGAAGATGTTGTTTCTGTCAAACAGAATAGGCGCTCTTCAGATAGAAATTAAGGTCGATTTTAGGGAATTTGGGAAACTTTAAAATTTTTTCACAAACATACATTGTTGTTGTTAATCTTTACCCGAGGATATTTTCTGCATTGATTTTAGAGAAGGTGGAAGGGAGGCAGGTGGGGAGAGAGAGAGGAAGAGAGAGAGATGCACCCTGACCTGGGGCAGGCATCAAACCTGCAACCCAGGTACATGCCCTTGACCGGGAATTGAACCCGTGACCCTTCTGTACTTGGCTGACGCTCTAACCACTGAACCACACCAGTCAGGGCTAAACATACATTTTTAATTAATGTATTAAAAATTCATATTCTCTAACAAGACATTACATTAAAAAAATTTGCCAACCTGATGGAAAATGACATTTCACTGTTACCAGGGAGATGGTGAGGAGACCTCGGTTCTTGTCTTCTTGAGGGAAAGATTTCAGTCAAGAGACAAAGTGTAGAAAAGCCAGCAAGAATTTATTGGCCTCAGCAAAAATATCCTTGGGATGGTGAAACAAGGAAGGGCCTACAAGGAGCAACAGGAGAGCCTCGGCTGGGCTGCTTTGGCTCCCTGGGAAGTCAGAGAGAAGGGGAAAGGGGGCCTTGGAGACAGGCTCGGGTGTTACCCCGGGAGGAACTACCATTGCTGCCCTGGCTGTGAGTTTCATGGGGTCCCTTAGAGGTTAGGAGGCACGTGCCTGTGGGGGAGGAAAGGGGAAAGGGAATGGCATGGGCGTGCTCCCTGGATGGAGAGCACCTTGGAACTGAGCTGCTGCTGCCCATTGCTCCCCTGGTTGCAAGTCTCATGGGGTCCCTTGGGTGGAAGAGAGGAGGTAGTGCTGGCATGCTCCCCTGTGGGGGAGGGGCACTGGGCTCTTCATTTTCAGGGGTTCTAAAGGCTGGGAGGTCTTAGGGGAGGTTTTAGGAGCTGATAATAGAACATTCATCAGCTTTATGCGAATGCATCAAAATGAGATTCATTCCCTTAACTTCAGCTGTCCGTGGGGGTGGCTGGTGAATGGCACTCACTGGATTTCTGCTCTGTCTCCCTGAGTGAGGTGATTTGAGCTAGTTACCCTCTGGCTGGGGGGAGACGTGCAAACATTTACTCTCCAGTGTCCCTGGTGTAGGGAAGACGGGACTTACTAGGTGGCTGCAACTGCTGTTTATCTGCCTCAGTTTCCTGATTCCACTTGTCCTGGAGTTTTCCTAGCTCCTTACTATGCTGTAACATTGCTATCACTTTGTTCCTGTTTATTAATTATCAGTGAGGATGAGCAGCATTCCTGTATTATTGGGCGTTACGGATCCACCACAGTGCTGTTGAGGTCAGTGCAGTTAACGTGGACAGTCAGGGTCTGGGGATGGCCCCGTGCACACACAGAGAGCCGCTGCTTTCACCTTTCAGGTGAGTTGATTTAGAGGTTGTCAAGCATTATGCAGACCACCGAAGAGAGGCACTCCTCTGTTTCAAGTGGGGCTGCTCTCCTATGTCTGTGCTGCTCAAAATGAACTTACGCCGTTTTCACGGCAACCCTCCCTGCCAGGGTCTTCCCGCCTGCTCCTGGAAACAAGGCCAGGGAATTGGGTTCAGTGGGATTCAGGATTTTGTTACTTCCAATATCTCTTCTCTTTCCCAATATTCTAATAAAAGCAACATGTGCTTCTTTGAATCTAGATCCCACATGGATGAGTAATTCTCCAGGTTGTACTATTTATTTTATCTATTAAACAATTTCAGTTTGCTTTCCTGGAGGGTTAATGCCCATTGATAAAGTACTTTTATTAAAAACAAAATGGTATATGGAACAAAGGAGGCAAATTGAAATCCTTCCACTCCAGCACAAAAATTAGCTTTGTTTTTTATATCAGCACCTGCTATAGTAGTCCCTGCTCCGCTACGCAGATGTCTGAAGCACTTACACGGCTGTGTCACTAACTAGGCATTTCCCCTGAGGGTGCTGGCCAGCGGCCGGGTATTGTTAGTTTATAAACATGATAAGTCATAAGGACAGTGTGTTACGGATCAGCATACTCCTTAGTTTTGTCCAATTCAAGGATTGTAACATCTCTTTATTTCACTTTTCTCATCTACTTATTTATTCATTTGCTCACTTATTCAACAGACATTTATGGTGCTAGGTAGTGGGGCTACAAATATAACCGGACAGACACCGTCCCCGCCACGTAGCTGGTACGATGCACGCGCCTTTCCCCGCGCGGCCCGCGTCCGGGCTGCACAGCACCGGCTGGTAGACCCTCTCGCTGTCTCAGGCTCTCCTTTGTCGCCTGCACGCGGCCAGAGCGGCCGCCGGTGCGCCTGGCAGGCTGCGAGAGCTCCTCCGGGCCACAGAAGCGGCCCGTGGTGGACGCCTCCTCCTCCTGCCGTTAGTCTCCAGACAGCGCTTCCGTCTCCCTCCTAGGCAGTTGTGAGGAAATCTGTTTCATGTTTCAAGCTCAGAACTAATCATTAACTCTTTTTGTTGTTATTGTTAAGCCGCACCTGAGGATATTTTTTCCATTGATTTTTAAAGAGAGTGGGAGGGAAGGAGGGGGAGAGAGAGAGAGAGACAGAGAGAGAGAAACACCAGTGTGAGCGAGACACAGAGACTGGCTGCCTCCTGCATGAGCCCCACAGGGGCCGGGGATTCACCTGCAACCCAGGTACATGCCCTTGACTGGGAACCAAACCGGGGACCCTTCCAAAGCAAGCCAACACTCTCCCCACTGAGCCACACCAGCCAGGACCATTGCATTCTTCTTTAAAGAAACTTATTTTAAAATTACAACCTAAAACCTACAACTTGAAAGAATAGCACCGTCAACCCTTATATACCCTTCCTCTAATTTTAAGTTATCAATGTTTTGCCCATTTTGCCACATTTGCTTGCATATTATACATTTTTGCTGAGTTATTTGAAAGTAAATTATAGACATCACAACACTCCACCCCTAAAAGTCTCAGTACACAGCTCCTAAGGACAATGTCATTACCACACCCAAGAAGTGTGTCATTGATTCAATGGGATCACTTAATATCCCACTGCAGTACCTCGAGATTGTGTGACCTTGGGACTGTGAATCGATTTAGCCCATCTTCCCACTGGAACTAGTTGACGGCTCAGCTGGCTGGGCACCGAGTCCTGTCCCCACCCTGCCCACCGCTGTTCATGACTGAAAGCCTGACCTGGGCATTGTCCCTGTCCTAGACTGTGCCGGGCACTTTCATCCACCGGCTCAGACCGGGGAAGCTGATGCCTCCACACCCTGCAGCTGAGCCCACCGTTCCCCATCCCTGCGGGCGACCCAGAGCTAGGCTGATACGTCTTGGCACTGACCTGTGGCCATGCTAGATTGCCCATCGATATTTAAAATGGCAAGATGTTAATCATACATAGCAGGACTGGTCATAGGCATTTCCAATGCGTTCCTTGCACATGATGCAACCGAGAAAGATGGCTTTCAGCAGCAAGACCGTGCGCTTGAATTTCATTAAGTTTATGCAGAAGAGAGGATCTCATATAAGTGAAGTGCGTTTTAGCTTCTTAGTGAGGGAAATGCTGTGGTCAGGTGAAGATCAAGGTGTTGAAAGTGGGGAGGGAATGGACTGCTTGACTCTCAAGCTGCTCACTCACCTGTTCTCTCAGCTCGACCTGCTCTTGCAGTAGGGCAGGGAGAGCCAACGCTTAGGTCCCAGTGGCCATCTGCAAGCGGTCGTCACAGGATGGCACCCAATGAGCAAAGACTCAGCAGCAGGACAAACAGGCACGTGATGCAGACAACTGCCAGCCTGCGGCCCTATCCTGGTACCTCACAGGTCTGGAGACTGGCGAGGACTCTGCAAGGCCCTTTGACCTGGCCGAGGACATCCTGGTGCTGCCAGAGGACACAGGCTCAGCTGAGTGCAGTGCTCACTGCTGTCTGCCAGTAACGGGAACTTGCTGCAGGACAAAAAGCCGAGAGAAAAGGAAAAGGCAGCGGCGAATAAAAATAGGAACAGGCCCCACGCTCTGACAGGCAAGATTCTCAGTGAATCTGGTCCTTCAATGAGTAGAAATATCTCATTTGAAATAGAACCCCCCACCTCACCCCAGCTTCGAGGCTGCCTGTTTCCACCACATGGAGGCCCTGACAAAGGGTGGCAGCACTGCTGATGCAGGAGATCAGGGAGGAGCAGACACTAAATGCATCTCCCATTCCTCCTTTTCTGCAGACAATGCTGGAGGTTGTGCTGGTTGCCTAGGAAACAGCTTGGATGTGCAACACCAGGAAAATGTGCTGTCAGGCAGCAGGATAAGCAATTGCTGATTTTTTTGCTGGCATTGCATCCTAACTGGTTTCTTCCTGTGTGAGTGTGGGTATGTACATGTGAGTGTGGGTGTGCATGTGAGTGTGGGTGTGCATGTGAGTGTGGGTGAGTGCATGTGAGTGTGGGTGTGCATGTGAGTGTGGGAGTGCATGTGAGTGTGGGTGAGTGCATGTGAGTGTGGGTGTGCATGTGAGTGTGGGAGTGCATGTGAGTGTGGGTGTGCATGTGAGTGTGGGTGTGCATGTGAGTGTGGGTGAGTGCATGTGAGTGTGGGTGTGCATGTGAGTGTGGGAGTGCATGTGAGTGTGGGTGAGTGCATGTGAGTGTGGGTGTGCATGTGAGTGTGGGAGTGCATGTGAGTGTGGGTGAGTGCATGTGAGTGTGGGTGTGCATGTGAGTGTGGGAGTGCATGTGAGTGTGGGTGAGTGCATGTGAGTGTGGGTGTGCATGTGAGTGTGGGTATGCATGTGAGTGTGGGAGTGCATGTGAGTGTGGGTGAGTGCATGTGAGTGTGGGTGTGCATGTGAGTGTGGGAGTGCATGTGAGTGTGGGTGTGCATGTGAGTGTGGGTGTGCATGTGAGTGTGGGTGAGTGCATGTGAGTGTGGGTGTGCATGTGAGTGTGGGAGTGCATGTGAGTGTGGGTGAGTGCATGTGAGTGTGGGTGTGCATGTGAGTGTGGGAGTGCATGTGAGTGTGGGTGAGTGCATGTGAGTGTGGGTGTGCATGTGAGTGTGGGAGTGCATGTGAGTGTGGGTGAGTGCATGTGAGTGTGGGTGTGCATGTGAGTGTGGGTATGCATGTGAGTGTGGGTGTGCATGTGAGTGTGGGTGTGCATGTGAGTGTGGGTGAGTGCATGTGAGTGTGGGAGTGCATGTGAGTGTGGGAGTGCATGTGAGTGTGGGTGAGTGCATGTGAGTGTGGGTGTGCATGTGAGTGTGGGTATGCATGTGAGTGTGGGTGTGCATGTGAGTGTGGGTATGCATGTGAGTGTGGGTGAGTGCATGTGAGTGTGGGTGTGCATGTGAGTGTGGGTATGTACATGTGAGTGTGGGTGAGTGCATGTGAGTGTGGGTGAGTGCATGTGAGTGTGGGAGTGCATGTGAGTGTGGGTGAGTGCATTTGAGTGTGGGTGTGAATGTGAGTGTGGGTATGCATGTGAGTGTGGGTGTGCATGTGAGTGTGGGTGTGCATGTGAGTGTGGGTATGTACATGTGAGTGTGGGTGAGTGCATGTGAGTGTGGGTATGCATGTGAGTGTGGGTGTGCATGTGAGTGTGGGTATGTACATGTGAGTGTGGGTGAGTGCATGTGAGTGTGGGTGTGCATTTGAGTGTGGGTGTGCATGTGAGTGTGGGTGAGTGCATGTGAGTGTGGGTGTGCATGTGAGTGTGGGAGTGCATGTGAGTGTGGGTGAGTGCATGTGAGTGTGGGTGTGCATGTGAGTGTGGGTATGCATGTGAGTGTGGGTGTGCATGTGAGTGTGGGTGTGCATGTGAGTGTGGGTATGTACATGTGAGTGTGGGTGTGCATGTGAGTGTGGGAGTGCATGTGAGTGTGGGTATGCATGTGAGTGTGGGTGTGAATGTGAGTGTGGGTGTGCATGTGAGTGTGGGTGTGCATGTGAGTGTGGGTATGTACATGTGAGTGTGGGTGAGTGCATGTGAGTGTGGGTGAGTGCATGTGAGTGTGGGTATGCATGTGAGTGTGGGTGTGCATGTGAGTGTGGGTATGCATGTGAGTGTGGGTGAGTGCATGTGAGTGTGGGTGTGCATGTGAGTGTGGGTGTGCATGTGAGTGTGGGTGAGTGCATGTGAGCGTGGGTGTGCATGTGCAAAGCCCCTCAGCTGGCTGCAGAGCACAGGAGGACCTTGGTGTGGATTTCCTTCCTTCTTCCTTACCTGCCTCACAAGCATAAGGCACTTAAAAGGCACCACTGGCCTGGCCAGCATGGCTCAGTGGTTGAGCATTGACCTATGAACCTGGAGGTCACAGTTCGATTCCAGGTCAGGGCACATGCCTGGGTTGCAGACTCTATCCCCAGTAGAGGGTGTGCAGGAGGCAGCTGATCAATGACTCTCATCATTGATGTTTCTCTCTCTCTTGCCCTCTCCCTTCCTCTCTCTGAAATCAATAAAAACATATTTTAAAAAACCCTTTTTTTAAGTCACCATTGAATAAATAGGATATAGATCTCACATTAAAAATTTGGGTAATGAATGAGAAGTTAATTCAATTGTAACTAAAATGATATTTAATATTTAATAAGAAAATGCATTATGTGGTGTTAGATGATAAATCTTTGTAAATTGTAAAGTCATTTAAAAATACAAATACTTCTAATTTATTAGCTTTTTAAAATTGAAATTTTTTAATTTAATGTTTTAGAGGCTCTCTGAATGAGCACAGCTGCATGGCAGGGGTGTGGAGGGCTCAGGAATAGCACTCCCTGTTGCTGTGCTCGGGTTCAGACCAAATGAGAGATGAGGGTGGGAGCTGGATGTATCACTGACAAAATGGCAGCATGTTACTGATAAAACAGGTCACTAACCTGTGCAGAAACAACGGGCCTCTGAACGCTGCTTCCCAGAATTAGAAGGACGCACACTCTCACTTCAGCAGGTGCTGGACAAGGTGGCCGCTCCCCGCCTTAGAGCCCTGGCCAAGCTGCGGGACACAGACAGCTCGCAGCACAGCAGCTCCGCGGGCGGACCAGTGCGGGCAAAAAGGGGCCACCTGCTAACCTGACAAGCTCAGGGAAGACCTACGTGGTGGCCTCGGAGACCTAAAGTAACCACAGAGGATGGTCTGAAATTAGAGCGTTTTAACTAAAGGCAGTTTAGGGTGGGTAGTCATGTCCTAGGCTGGTATCTTCCCTGACAAAGGTCAGTCTTCACCCTAACTGAGCCTGCCATCTTTTTGCATCTACTGTAACATATCTCTGGAATGTCAAAGTAATTTTCCTTTTTCTGACCCCTCAAAGCACAGGCACCACTCTGGGGAGACCACAGACCCCCTCACTGTTCCTGAGTTAATTGCTGACTATTCACTATCCTGCACCCACCTAAGTAAAAGAAGTGTGTGTCTCATTTTACTTTTTCACCCAGTCCCAGAGGTTTCCCCACTTTGCCTCCTCCCTCCTCCCTAGTCTATCACCCGTGGCTTTTGTGTAATCCACTTACGTCTCCTCTTTTGATCCAACACAGTTTTCCAAGTAACTAGATCACGCATTTAGAGCATAAGGAGGTGATGGACTTCACCATATAGAATTACATCTGGAAACTCACGCTTTCTGCCATCTTCTTGACATTTTTATATGATCATATTTCTCCAGTTTCCCCCCCATTTTTCTCTGTGGAGTTCCTGGTCACTGAAGGTTGGACTTCTGGCTAGTCTTCTAATTTTCTTATCAAATTCTCTCCTATTTTCTATTCCTCTCTCTTCTTACTGTACTTGATAGATTTGCTTGTCTTTATCTTCTCAATTAAGTTTTCATTTATGCCTTTGTATTTTTAAATTTCTAAGAACATTTTCTTAATTCTTTAAATTTTATATTTTTTATCATTCTGTTCTTCATGGATGGATGCACTATCATCTCTTATCTGAGGAGATTCATGAGATTTTTTAACGGACATTTTTGTCTCCTTTACATAATTTCCTGCATGCTTCTTTTTTAAAATTTTTTATTGATTGATTTTAGAGAGAGGAAAGGAGGGGGAGGGAGGGAGGGAGGGAGGGAGGGAGGGAGGGAGGGAGGGAGGGAGGGAGGGAGGGAGGGAGGGACATCAATTTGTTGTCCCACTTATTTATGCTTCACTGTTTGATTTCTATATGTGCCCTGACCAGGGGTCACACCTACAACCTTGGCATTTGGGGAAAGCCCCCAAAGTCTAAATTCAGGATCAATTCTGTAGAGCTGACATGTAGTCTTATTCAGATTCATAAGAGCTACTAGGAGAAACTTACATCCATGGAAAAGCAGCTGCTCCAGGTAGTGGCCCGCCAGGAAGAAATCCACCCCCTCCCAGGCCAGGGTTTCTTTTTTATAAGGGCCAACAGTAAAAGCATTGGGTGGGCCATCACATAGTCCACCAGGCAGAACAGTGCATTTCTAAGTTAACAGACAACATCAGGCAGTTATCACACTCTATACATTCATTAACCTCCTTCCTGGGCCTGAGGTTTATCTTTGGTGGCATTCCAGCTTTCTGAGTAGTCAGCCAAGTCTGAGGCTACAGAGATTAAACAGTTACAGAAAGTTAAACAGAGGCTAACATTTCCCAGACGTCTTTACTGCTGGAGTCATATTGCGTCCCTGAGCTCCCCTACACCTGACATATCGAGACGATGCTCTAACCAACTGAGCTACCCAGCCAGGGCCATACTTTTAAAAAAATCTTTGCTTGTTTGAGCCTGTGTCTTTGATGATAGAGGCCTTCTTCAGAGAGCTGGCAATTATAGGTCATGTGCTCCTTTTAAGAGAGACATGAGGAAGCTAATTGGAGCCTCTCAGCCCATGGGTGGAGCTTCTTGACTACAGGACCCATTGGGTGACTACGGGTGATCTGTCCAGGTGTTTGCTTGGGGAACCATCAGAGACAGTGTACAGATTGAACAATAGCTGAATGTTTGTTCTGTGATGGTGAAATTTTATATGTCAACTTGGCTAAGCTGTGGAGCCCAACTATTTGGTCAAACAATGTTGCTATGAAGGTGCTTTGTAGACTTGACTAACATTTACAATCATTTACTTTCAAACAGATGACCTTTCATGATACAGATGTGCCTCATCCAATCAGGTGAGGGCTTTGGGAGCAAAAACTGAGGTTCCCCAGAGAAGAGTCCCTTCAAGACTGCGACACAGAAAGCCTGCCTGAGTTTCCAGCCTGCTGGCCTCCCTGCAGGTTTCCGGCTCTGCTGTTTCTGTCTCCAGGTAACAGTGACTGTAGATGCTTCTTTAGAACATGATTTTCCCCCTCTGTCCATCAAGAGGTAAAGTCTGTCCCTCTACCTCTGTAATCTGGGTTTAGCTACATGATTTGCTTTTGTCAATGGGACACTAGCCATTGGATACAAGCAAGGGTAGGAGAAGCACTTGTGAATTGGGGCTTTCCCTCTCCTGTCACTGGGGACCCCTTTACTACCAAAGGAATAAGCATTGTTAACCTGGTGGACGATGAAAGACACATGGCGGTTGTTTCAGTTGACATTAACCAACGGCTGGACGTCACAATGTGTCTCTCGCTGGACCAACAGCTGCCAACCGCCAGACCTGTGAGCGAAGCTGCCCTAGAACACTGAGCCCCACAGGAACTGGCCCATAACAGAACTGCTCAGCCAGCCCTCAAACATGTGATTGATAATAAGTGCTTTGTCTCAATCCACTAAATTTTGGGTTAATTTGTTAGGTTGCAAAAGATAGCAGATAGAATCGTTATTACATCTTTCTCCTTGAAATGATCACATACCCCAGATATTCCTCCTCTTAGGCCTGGCTGCCAGCATTCCTTATTAGAGCTGAGTAGAAGCCTGGAGGTTTCAGCATTTAGCATGAAAATATTTATGTAATCCCCTGAATAAATTAGGGCCAACCATGAAGTTCAGAGGGAACAATGTCTCCATGTAGAATTCTGCCTTCACTTCTGACATGTGCAAGTCTGAGGGGTTTGCAAACCATCCTCGGTTTCAATGACTTTCCAGAAGGACTCACAGACTCACTGAAAGCTGTTACACTTATGGTTATGGTTTATTATGGGGAAAGAATGCAGATTAAAGTCAACCAGGGGAAGAGACACATAGGGAAGAGGCTTGAGGGGTCCAAATATAGAGGTTCCAGTCATCCTCTCTCCATGGAGTAACAGACACTGTTAACTCCCAGCATCAGTGTGTAACAAGCACAGAGGCCTGCCAACTGAGCAAGCTCACCTGAGCCTCTGGTGTCCAGAGTGCTACTGCGGCTGGACCACCTATCGCCTCATAGCCAATCTGCAGACTCCAGCCCAGCTGCAGGCCGAGCTGGACCACCTATCGCCTCATAGCCAACCTGTAGACTCCAGCCCAGCTGCAGGCCGAGCTGACCCCTTTAGTCTCTGTTCCTGGGAGATGTGAACTGGTACCATGTGGCCCAGGGTCCCGCCCTCAATCACATTGATAGCCTAGCTGGTAAGCAAAGCCCCAGGCAAACAAAGACTTCCATTAGGCAGGACATTCCAGGGTCCTAAAAGTCACCTCCCAGGAACCATGGGCAGGGGCCAGGCTATCTTTGGGTAAGATTATTATTCAGTACACAGGCCACCCCTGGCCTTTAGCCAAGACTCTGTTAAAGCAAAACAATCATCTCTGCGTGGGCATCTCTGTGTAATGTAGCATGTATTCGATAGGCTCAGAGAGCAATAGGAAATGCTAAGCAATCCATCCTATAAAGCTGTTACATATATGTCATACTTTTGAACTAATTGACTCTTTGCCCTCCCTGATCTGCTGTTATTTGTACCTTAAATAAACGTGCACAGAACTATTTAGCATAAATATGAGCTGATGGTTAGCTAAGCCCAGTTCTTCCCCACACCAGTCATTTTATTACATCTTTTTAAATCTTTATTGTTGAAAGTGTTACTGATGTCCCCTTTTTTCCCCCATTGACCCTCACCTCCCGCTCCCACCCCCCAGGCCTTCTCCACACTATTGTCTGTATCCATGGTTTATGCATCTAAGTTCTTTGATTAGTCTCTCTCACCCCCACCCCCTTCCCTCTGATATACGTCAGTCTGTTCCATGCATCCATGTCTCTGGATCTATTCTGTTCATCAGTTTATTTTGTTCATTAGATTCCACATATGCGTGAGATCATGTGATACTTGTCTTTCTCTGACTGCTTATTTCACTTAGTATAATAATCTCCAGGTTAATTTCTAAAATATATAAAGTAGTCATAGGACTCAACAAAGGAAGACAAACAATCCAATTAAAAAATGGGGAGAGGACCTAAACAGACACTTCTCCAAAATGAAAATACAAATATCTAAGAAACATGACAAAATGCTCAGTCACTAATCATCAGAGAGATGGAAATTAAAACCACAATGAGGTGTCACTTCACACCTGTCAGAATGGCTCCATCAACAAATGACAAGTGCTGGTGAGGGTGTGGAGAAAGGGGAACCTGGTACCCTGCTGGTGGGAATGCAGACTGGGGCAGCCACTGTGGAAAGCAGTATGGAGGGTCCTCAAAAAATTAAAAATGGAGCTGCCGTTTGACCCAGTGATCCCACTTCTAGGAATATATCCTAAGGAACCCAAAACACCAATTAGAAAGAACTTATGCACCCCTATGTTCATAGCAGCACAGTTTACAATAGCTGAGATCTGGAAACAGCCCAGGTGCCCATCAGTAGATGAGTGGATAAAAAGCTGTGGGACATTCACACCATGGATACTACGCAGCTGTAAAGAAGAAGGATCTCTTATCCTTGAAACACACGTAGGGACCTGGAGAGTACTATTACATATTGAGGAGACTTGTTTAACTCAATATATTTGATTATCAATATCAGTCTTATAAGACTGTGCACACAGGTGGTTGAATCTGACCAGCAAGGCCGGTGCTGCACCATATCACGATATGGCATCTGGCAAGTGAGAGTCACAACACACTGCCTCAGTACCAGAGCCCCAGTGAGCCACTAACACTTAGTCCAGTCATCACCACATCCCGTGATGAGGCCTGAGTGACGCAGCTCAGTTCTGCAGGTTTCCATTAGACCTGGTCAGGTTCGGAAAGCAGGTGCGGTCTTAGCAACATGTGGCTCCGCCCCTCAGGCGTCTGGTACAATTGGGCTAAGAGACTATCATATCTCAATCTGAGTCTTTCTCGAGACACTGATATGAATATTTGCTTTTCCTCATTGCATAAATAATTTATTCATTCCTTTATCCTTAGCTACCATTCCTCCTTACCCACATTTATCATTTTATTTTTACCAAACTTTTGCACTTTTTTTGGAAAGAATTTAGCTTTGGCCACTATGCTGCCTAGAAGTCAGCAGCATCACTAGTCCAGCAAGTGCCACCCCTCAGTCCACTTCCACTTCCACAGGCTGGGGCTACACAGGTGCCGAACTAGTGGGCTGCCCTGACCACCACGAAATGCAGCTCCATTCGCTTGTTAACCCAATTTTGCCAGATGAGATGAAGGCACAGCCCGCTCCGTCAGGCCCTTATGAATTCTGACATAAAGATTTAGAAGTATAGGGACAGTTTCTTGCTTAGGGATCATTCCTGCGACCTGCACCTGTGGTTGTTGCCCTGGTCCTGGAACAACCGCATCAGGCAGGAAGGAAGTTGGGGTGATGTGGGGACGATTCGAAGGTGTGAAGGTGCGAGCGGCCCCTCGTGTAGAAGCAGCCCCTGCGGCAATGGTCTGCCGGACTGTTTCTCAGGATGTGTCCCTTGATCTGAAGAAATGCGACTCTGTGGTCCAAATAGGTACAAGATATTTCGTTTCAGTCCCTTTGTAGTATTTGGAAGGTTGGCCTCCCCCACCAGGGATGGGAAACCCTATTCGGGGTCAGCATGTCACCACTGGGGCTCACCAGTCGCCGCTGGGGCCGCCGGCATCTGCCCCGCTTGGCAGCAGAGGGCCAGCAGTCCAAAGAGGGTGCTGTCTGCTCCCCTGAAACCGCCCGGCCACCGAGCCACTCTCCCTGGACAACAGGGGTCACCGCCCAACTGGCCCTGGGTCAGCCGAGCCTGGGGGCTCCAGGCCAGCCCCGGGAGGGCGCTCCCTGCGCCCCCCTCGCCCCTCCCGTTTCCTGTACGAACCATTTCCATCCGCTGGGAAACTGAGCGCTCTCCTCCCATCGCCCAGCCTCCCGGGGGTGAGGTTGTGCCGCGTCCTTCAGTCAGGGGGCAGTTTCAGTTAATGTCCATAACTGGCTAGTAATTGCCTTTCACATGGAACATTTCTGGAATTTTCAAACAGAAATCTGTAACCTAACATATACAGGGGGTCCTCCCAACATCTGCACCCACTTCACCACCTGATAGCTCAGTTTGGAGAATGAAATGTACTTTAGTAAACACTGCCTTCCTAATTATTCAGTGTGTGTGTACTTTTTTGGGGACACTATATATATTTATATCTATATATTATATCTATAGACTGACTTGCAGGGAGCCTAGCACAGACTAACTTATTGAGAATCCGTGGCTTTGCTGAGCTGGCCTGTGAGCCCGCTCCCATCGCCCTGACCGCTGCGGTCTGTGTGGCCACGTCCCTGCTTCTCTACGAGGTCAACAGAGGGGCTGAGGCCCTGCCACGCCCGCAGCCCCGCCGACAGGACAAGGCCCGACCCTTCTCAGGGACAAGCCCAGGGGGCGCACCGGCGAGAGCCCCGAGGCCCGCCGCCCGCGGGGAGCCCGCCCCGCCCCGCCCCGCCCCGCCTTTGCTCACCGGGCGCAGGGGTCCCGCGCACCTGAGCGCAGCAGGCTCTCGGCCGTCTCCGCGCGGTTCCGGCTCCGCACATCGTGCCCCTCGCCTCCTCTGCTCGGACGCCCTGTCCGGCTGCCCAGGCCCACGCCCACGCCCAGGCCCAGGCCCACGCCCAGGCCCACGCCCACGCCCACGCCCAGGCCCAGGCCCACGCCCACGCCCAGGCCCACGCCCAGGCCCAGGCCCACGCCCAGGCCCACGCCCACGCCCACGCCCAGGCCCACGCCCAGGCCCACGCCCAGGCCCACGCCTAGGCCCACGCCCAGGCCCACACCCAGGCCCACGCCCACACCCGCAAGGTGGGTGCAGAGGTGTCTGGCTGGCGGTTCCAAGTAATCTGAGCAGTTCCGTGTCCTCACCAGACCCCGCAGCCTTTGCCATGAGCCCCGTCTGCACCCCACAGGGGTGTTGCGGGCACCTGTGCGTGGCACCCTCCTCAGCCTTGCACCTGCGGGGGCTCAGGCCGCCCCACCCACGAGTTCAGCGGGCTGGGGGCTGGCGCCTCCTGCTTTATAGCGCTGGACTAGGGAGGGTCCCCAGTTGGACACACGGCCATCCCTGACACACGCAGGACAGGGTCACCCCCGTGTCAGGTCAAACATTTCAGTTTCGTCCAACCTTCACCTTAATCCCAACTATCTCAGTCCTTTCAGTGCAGCTGTGGGCCCTGTGGGGACATCACCAACAAGCTGGGGGCCAAAGGGGGCCACATACCAACCATGACAAGCTCGCGGCCTGCGCGGTGGCCTTGCAAACTCAGGGACCTAAAGTAAGGCAAAGGGTGGTCTGAAATGAAAACTTCCTAAGTAAAAGTGATTCGTGACAGGTAGTCATGTCCTAGGCTGGCACCTTCCCTGACGAAGGTCAGTCTTTACCTTAACTGAGCCTGTCCATTGTCTTTTTGCATCTACAATAACATACCTTTGGAATATCAGTGTAATCTCCTCTTTCCAGACCCCTCTGGACACACCTCCCACCAAACCCCAGGCCACAGAGCCCCTCATTGTTACCTTGGTCCCTGCACACCACCTCTATGTGCGGAAAATGTGAATAATCCTGTACCCACCAGTGTAAAATTACGGTCTGTTTGTTTTACTTTTTCCCAACCCCAGAGATTTCCCCCATCTTCTTTCTCCTGCCTCCCTAATCTATCACTGATGGATTTCATGTAACCCCCTTATGGCTTCCCCTTTGATTCTGATGTATAACATAAGTGGTAAAATTGACATCCTCTGGAAGATTTTCTCAATCCATTGAGGTTTTGCTTCCCAACAATTTCTGTCAGTTTGGCTCAAATGAACTCATAAAAATTCTTTCAGGTTTGGATATTTCTTATGTCAACAAAAGGTTGGCCTGTTGGCTCATTGGGCTCCCATGTTAGGGCCCCCCAGAAATCTCTCTTCTTCACCCCGATTATCCTTCCCACTCCTGTGTCCATGCCCCTGGGGGTCAGGCCAAGAGACCAAGACCCTTTTGTAACCCCTTTTTAAAAAAAAATTAATCTTTATTGTTGAAAGTATTATAGGTGTCCCATTCCCCCCCCCCATTGACCCCCTCCACCTTGCTCCCACTGCCCTCCCCAGGCCTTCACCCCGTTATTGACTGTGTCCATGGGTTATGCATATAACTTCTTTGGCCAATCTCTTCCCACCCTCCACCCCCCTTCCCTCTTTCCTCTGAAATATGATCGTCTGTTACATGCATCAATGTCTCTGGATTTATTTAGTTCATCAGATTCTTTTGTTCATTAGCTTCTTGTTAAAGAAGACCCTTCAACATTTCCTGTAGTTCTGGTCTGGTGGTGATGAACTCCTTTAGCTTTTTCTTGTCTGGGAAGCTCTTTATCTGACCTTCAGTTCTAAATAATGGCTTTGCTGGGTAGAGCAATCTTGGTTGTAGTTCCATGTTTTTCATCACTTTGAATATTATTTGCCACTCCCTTCTGGCCTGCAAAGTTTCTGCAGAAACTGAGAAATCAGCTGACAGTCATATAGGAGCTCCCTTGTAGGTAACTAATTGCTTTTCTCTTGCTGCTTTTAAGATTCTCTCTTTGTCTTTAACCTTTGGCGTTTTAATTACGATGCGCCTTGCTGTGGGCCTCTTTGGGTTTCTCTTGTTTGGGACCCTCTGTGCTTCCTGGACTTGTAAGTCTATTTCTTTCCCCAGGTAGGGGAAGTTTTCTGTCATTTTTCAAATAGTTTTTCAATTTCTTGCTTTCTTTCTTCTCCTTCTGTGACCACAATAATACGAATGTTGGACCTCTTGAAGTTGTCCCAGAGGCTCCTTATACTATCTTCATATTTCTGGATTCTTTTTTCTTTTTGCTCTTCTGGTTGGGTGTTTTTTGTTTCCTCATGTTCCAAATTGCTGATTTGATTCTCAGCATCCTCTACTCTACTGTTGATTCCCTGTAAATTATTCATTTCAGTTTGTGTAGCCTTCATTTCAAATTGGTACTTTATTTTGTCATTGATTTTCTCAGTTATTTTCTTAAAACTCTTACTAATATGGTTAAACATCCTTATAAACAAAATTCTGAACTCTGTATCTGTTAGCTTGCTTGGATCTATTTCATTTAGTTCCTCTTCTAGAGATTTCTTCTGTTCTTTCCTTTGTGACATGTTTCTTTGCCTCCACATTTTGGCTGCTTCCAGGTGTTTGTTTCTATGTATTAGGTAGAGCTGCTGTGTCTCCTGGGATTTGTAGAGTGGCTTTGTGTAGTAGGTGTCCTATAGGGTCCAGTGGCTCAGCCTCCCCAGTCACCTGAGCTGGGTTTTCTAGGTGCTCCCCTCTGTGGGCTGTGTGCCCTGTCTTGTTGTAGTTGAGCCTTGGTTGCTGTTGGTGTCACTGGGAGGAATTGACCCCCAGGACAATCAGCTGTGAGGACCAGCTGCAAGTACAGTCAGAGAGCTGCCATGCTGGAGACACCCCTATGGAGCAGGATTTACTTCCGTGGAGCTTTGGTGTTCACCAAGTGCGCCCCTTGAGTGTGTTACTTGTGGATGTGGTAGGGTTGTAATCCAGTATGGTCGAGTCTGACCACCAGGTGCGCTGTCTCTGGGGCCTCCTGGGAGGTGCAATGTCAGCCTCTGCTAGTGCCTTGCCCAGGGCCACCCAGCATGAGCTACACAGCAAACCATAGTTGGCTGCTACTTGTGCTGGGCTTGTCATTGTCCAGGAGAGGCCAAGCTATGAGCCAATGCAGACTGCCACTAGTGCCAGGCTGGGGCCCCTTATCAAGCCATATGTCGCATGCTGCTGCTTGTTTCAGTGATTATAGGAAAGTCCTAAGCATAAGGCTGGAGAGGCCACTTGCACAGAAAAGCCCCTGGAAATGGCCAGGATGAGCCTGCAGGTGGGGAGGATCGGGGCCTCCAGGAATCACAGGGTGGGGCCAAAGGTGTGAGTCAGGTGCTGGCGATTCAAATATGGCACCTGCCTCCTGGCTGTGTGGGGGGAGGACTCGCCAAAGGAGCCATGGCCTCTGCAAGCCCTTCTGCCTGGGAGAAAGCTGCCCCTCCACCTGTTGACCTGATTTCAGGCAGGTTAGTTCCTCCCGAAGTGTCCCAGGTCCTTTTAAGCTGCTGCCCAGCGCTGGGGCTCAGAGGGAGCACGTCTCAGTGAGTCCGTGCATGGGCCCTTTAAGAGGAAAGCGTGGGGCTCCCGGACCCTCCATGACCCTCAGTGATAGTCCCGGCTGGTTTTCACAGCCCAGCGTTGTGGGACTTCTCTTCCCAGCCCTGGAGCCCTGGGCTGGGGGGCCTGATGTGGGCTGGAACCCCTCACTCCTCTGGGAAACCTCCACCACCGAGATTCCCTCCCAGGTTTACCCCGTGGCACCAGGTGTGCCCGCAGCTGCTTCCCCGAGATCCAGCCCCGATCCTCCCGCGTCTCTGCCCCTCCTACCGGTCTCGGTGCTTCTTCAGCTCCCTGACTGTAGGGCTTCTGTTCAGCCAGATCTCAGGAGGTTCTGAGCGATGGTGGTTCTGAATTTTAGTTGTAATGTTGATTTGGTTGCGGGAGGCGGCGGGTGCAGCTGTTACCTACACCACCAGCTTGTTTCCTCTCATCCCTCTCTTAAACCTGTAACCCTTATTTTGATTAGATTGTGGGACCATCGCCTCTGGCAATTTCAGGTCAGGTTTCTCCTTGTAACCGTTGCCTTCCAGCTTTTAAAATTTGTCCAAACTCAGGTAAATAAAGCAAGCGGATTTGTTTAAAGCCCTTCAATGTTGGGGGAGCAGCAGGGGCTCCCATCAGTCCACCCAACTCCTGAGAGTGCTGTGGGAAGACCTTTATCTTTATTCCAGAGACGCCCACTTTGTTTACCCAATAATAACTGTCTAAAGGTTTCCAGCCTACTGGATGGTCTCTGGACTCTCCCCATTATCTTTCTCCTCATTGTCTTGCAAATCTTAGCCACCCCAAACCAAGGGCTCCCCGGCCTCTGCCTTTCATGCTTCCTTTCCCTGAACCATATGTTTCTGTGAGTCAGGGTCGAGCCAGAGAATCCCACTTCTGACGCAACCGTGAAGTATTTGGGCAACTGTCAAGTTAGAGGGAACAGTCTCCAAGATCATTCTTATTCCCGACACCAACTGCAAGGCCAAGGGTCCTGAATGTCACCCTGGACTTGATAACCCGTTGGGCAGACTCACAGAACTTCCTGAAGATAAACTCACAGCTATAGTTTCCTTCTTCCTTTCTTTTCCTTTCTCCTTCTTTCCTTCCTTCCTTCCTTCCTTCCTTCCTTCCTTCCTTCCTTCCTTCCTTCCTTCCCTTTTCTTCCTTCCTTCCTCCTTCCTTCCTTCCTCTTTCCTCCTTCCTTCCTTCCTCCTTCCTCCCTTCCTCCTTCCTTCTTTCCTTCCTTCCTCCTTCCTTCCTTCCTTCCTTCCTTCCTTCCTTCCTTCCTTCCTTTTTTCCTATTTAATGGGAAAGGATACAAATTCAAATCAGCCAGGAGCACCCAGGGCAAAGTCCAGAGGAACACCACACACAGAATTTCCATCATCCTCTGTGGAGTCAGGACAGCTGACTTTACCTGGACGGATGTTTGACAATAAGCATGGAGTGTTGCCATTGGGGAAGCTCGCCTGAGCTCAGTGTTCAGAGTTTTTATTGTGCTTTGGGTGCATGTTTGTGGATGTGCCAGCCCCCCATCCAAACTCCATCACCCCCCTCTCCACACGCAGTCTCCCCTTGGCTCTAGAGGTATGCACAGGCATGGCCTGCCTTTAGGGTTACTCAGGTGGAGTGGGTTATACATGCATTAGAAATGGGCTTGGCCCAGCAGGTGTGGCTCAGTGGTTGAGCATCAACCTAGGATCCAGGAGGTTGCGGTTTGATTCCTGGTCAGGGCACATGCCTGGGTTTTGGACACAATTCCCAGCAGGGGGAGTGCAGGAGGCAGCCAATCGATGACCCTTATCATTGATGTTTTTCTCTCTCTCCCTCTTCCTTCTTCTCTCTGAAATCAATTTTAAAAAAAAGTGGGTTTGGAGGGGTGCAAGCTTTGGGTGCATATGACCTTTTGGTTCTACACCCATCTCCCTTGGGGAGGGGCACAGCCAAAAAAGGGAAAAGCATGCCTACAGTTGAAACAGATCCTGTTCTTTAAAAAATCTCATTAACTCATATCAAATCTTTAACCAGACTGCCTTCCTTTATCACCATAACTATACTATTACCTCTGATTTCAGTTCACCAGGTCCTAGATGACCCAAAAGGTCTACAAAAGCATATTACATTTGCAGGACTAGGTGCAGAACCCCAGACACAGAAAGAGGCTCTCAAGAGGCCTTGGAACAAGAAGCTAAGAGGCGGGAAGGCTCTCGAAGGCTGGGCTGCTGCAGCAGATCACTTATGGACCATCTTCGTGCCTGGCACTGCTGCTGGGTGGGCCACTCAGAAAGTCTGCCAGAATCCCCCATTTTCCATGCTCTGCTTCAGACAATGGCCAGAGCATGGACAATCTTACCAAAACACCAGCATCATCGCCAGAGAACCACAGGAAGTCCAGCAAACAGTCTGACGTCGGACCTGGCCCTGGCTTCCCAAGGGAGCCCTGTGCAGTGGCAGAAGGAACAGCTATGAGTGTTCCCATAAATGTCTGTGCCAACAGCAAAAATATCCACCCCAACCCGGAAGGCGATCCAATCGCCACTGTCCTCCCAACTGCCATCTTAGTGTGCCTCAGGCCCAGCCGCTCCCGGCCTTCTAAACTCACTCCCTTCACACTTCAGAGTGTGGCTTCGCCGCTCTGTCCAACCCTAAATAAAAATCCTTTTACACCCTGCTCCTAAGTTTCCCTCTTGTGGAATCCCTGCTCTCTCGATCCCGCTACACCTGCCAGTCTAGGAGTGGGCTGGGCAGATGAGAGCGGCTAGCTCTTCAGGGCCCGCGGGATGTGGAAGCCAGCCCCCTGCTGTCGACTGAACTGGTCAACCTCACCACAGCTCCTCTTCCACCCCAATGGGATTTAACAGCAACTGTCAGTATGAAACAACAGGGCGATGACCAGCTGTTCACAGTCCCACCCTCTCTGTCCTCCACTTCGCTTCACCCATCAGTCAGGCATCCCCCCACAAACCAGGACTTTTGGTTTGGCCCAAGTTTGAACAAGCTCACAGGTGAACACTGGGCCCCTTAACACTTCACACTGAGAAGCTGCTGACGACAGAGAAAAACATTCCTGTTGCAGCAACCTGACTTTGTGCCTGTTTCCCCACCCTCGACCCCTCCACACCCACAAAGCTCCCACTGGTCCTGCTCCAGCCTCCACACCCCAGAGAAAAGCCTATTCTGTGTGGTTTTAGGTGCTTTCAGGTGTCTGAGATGAGAGCATTCTCCCCATTGCAACAGTCTTTCGATTAAAGTTCCTCCATATCTAAGTCTAGATGTTTTTATTTGACAGTAGAGTCCCGTAGATGAGATGCTGGAAAATCTCCTTAGAGCACCCCTTAGATGTGACGCTTTGCACACAGCGCCCGCCTGGCTCCCGGCGCCCAGGCAGCAGGCCCCCTGTGGGGGCTGCAGTGGCCTCTGCGGTGGGCGAGGCAGGAGGCTGGGGGTGGGTGTGGGCCGCGCCTGAACAAGGGCAGGTCTGTCAGAGCCGCCGTGTTGCCCACCCTGTCTCCCGCCCCTTTCCTGCTGCCAGTTCACAAAGGAGCCTGCACCCCCCCAGGGCCAGCTCCATCCACTGCCCCAGTGCTGCCCCAGGCTCCTGCCTGCCCTTCCCCACCCATCCCCCGCTGCGCGCAGTGGCCAGAGGCCAGTGTGGGTGTCAGGGGCATAAAACTGCGCTGCTGGGAGGGCGGGGTGGGTTTGTGCCAGGAGACACTCCCAAGGCAGCCACGGGGTGGGATCCAACTGGGTGTGGGTCCTGCGAGGACCCCTCCGTCAGCTGGGATGCTGCGACATCAGCCCTGCCTGGGGTGCCAGCCTCCCAGCTCCCCCGGGAGAGCTGCTGTGCCCACCCTCGTCCTCGGGGCCCTCCCAGCTCTTCAGTCTGTCAGCATCCTATGGCCGATGCTCTGCCGATTCCCAGGCCCCTCAGCAGCCTCTGCTGGAGGAACAGGGGTGCACAGCTCTCTGGTCTGTCTGGGGGGGGGGACTCCTTAACCGGCTGGCCACAATGGCTGCTGCTCCAAGGACACCAGGGGAGAAGAGGGCCTTCCTGACTGAATTTAGGAGGCTAGGCCATCATGTGTTCTTTCAATTTCCAGTTCTGGGAGGTCATCAGCGATGAGCATGGGATCGACCCCACCGGCAGTTACCATGGAGACAGTGACTTGCAGCTGGAGAGGATCAACGTGTACTACAACGAAGCTGCTGGTGATTACGGAATGATTCTTGCTTCTCTGTGAACCCTGCTTCCCACACTGCGGCAGGTGCACTGTACTAGGAACATACAGATGACAGAGAAATGCTTCTTGCATTCATGTTAAATGTCAACTGCTAAAAAATACACGGCAGTCCCCAAGGCCCCTGCGTGTTTGCCGTGACTAGACACGCTCATTACCTCCTTTAGAGTCGAAACACTCCCCTGTTCTGGTACTTTTGCCTCACATGCTGGAATTCTCTGTGATGACTTCCACTGTGAAAGGCGCAGACGGCACCACCTGTCTGACCCCTTTGCAGCTCCACAAAGGCCCAGGACAGCTTCCCATGTCACCAGTACAATGAGGCTGCCCAGAAACAGCTGTGGTCAGAGCTGCGTTCCATGCCGCTCTTAACCCAGAACAACCCAGCCATGGGAGAAGTACAGAGTGGCCCTGGCCGGTGTGCTCAATGGTTAGAGCCACGCGGAAGAGCTCTGGGTTCGATTTCTGCCCAAGGGCATGTACCTGGGTTGCAGGTTTGATCCCCGGCCCCGGTCCAGGTGTGTGCAGGAGGCAACCAATGGATGTCTCTCCCACTTGGATGTTTCTCTCTCTCGCTCCCTGCCCTACCCTCCCTTCCACTGTCTCTAAAAATCAATGGAAAAAATATCCTTGGGCAAGGATTAACCAAAAAAAGGAGTGCAAATTGGCAGTTATAAAATAGTCACGGGATGTCAAGTGCAGCACAGGGAACATAGTCAATGACACTCTAATATGTGTGGTGTCAGGTGAGTACCAGACTTAGTGGGGGGTCACTTCATAAGTTATACAACTGTCTGATCATTATGTTGTACCCTGAGACTGATATAATATTGTCTGTCAACTGTAGTTGAAAAGTAAAAAATATTTTTGCCCTGGCTGGTTTGGCTCAGTGGTTAGAGTGTCGGCCCACAGTTGGAAGGGTCCTGGGTTCGATTCCAGCCAAGGGCACACACCTTGGTTGCAGGCTTGGCCCTGGTTGGGGTGTGTGTGGGAGACAGCCAGTCGATGTGTCTCTCTCACATCAATGTTTCTCTCTCTCTTTCCCACTCTCTCTGAAAAAATACTGGAAAAAATATCCTAGGGTGAGGGTTAAAAAGAAAAGAAATACTTTTAAAAAGCAAGAAAAAAGTACAGCCTGACTAGTTCTGAATCCGGTGCCTCCCTAGATTATAACTGACTCAGACTCTTGTTTTGTGGGGAGACGTGAGGGGTGGTCCAGGAAGGGCTGGAAACGTTTAGCGGGGCAGGTATCTCAGAAGTAAGGGGAGGGCAGACAGCAGCAGCGACAGAGCCAGGGTCTGGAGGGCACGTGCCGTGGACGTGGAGAGATCCGAATAAACGTACTGCAGCGGACACTGCTGGACCTGCCCGTGTCCCTTGACATTCTTCCCAGAACCCCTGCCCTTTGATGGGAGGACCGCTCAAGGACAGGCGGAGGCTAAACAGGCAGCTCCCCGGCTTTCAGGAGGACGGGTCCTGCAGCCCCACCGGGGAGCCCCGTGCCCACAGCAGCAGCCCCTCGCCTGTGCAGCCTGCGGGCTTCCTCCCTCTCCCACCTGTTCCCCACCCCCTCCTGCTGCTTCCTGGGACCCGGCCCCGACAAGCCTCCACTCAGTCCTCGTCTCAGATCTGCTTCTGGGCGCTGACCAAAGCCGCTCAGCGAGGAGGAGGTGGCGGGCTGGTGTAGTTTTCTATCCTGCGTAACAGGTCACATACACTCAGTGGATTTAAACCTCGCAACTATCCCAGTTTTCATGGTCAGGGATGTGATGTGGCGAGTTATCTGTCCGTCCGAGCTGCCTCACCCGGGTGCAGGGCCTGTCCACGTGCCTCAGGCAGTTGGCACAACCCGGTTCCCCAGCCGTGGGTCTGCAGTTTGCTTGCTGGCTGCTGACCATTGGCTCCCTGTGGTCCCCTGCTGCAGGCCCTCTCCAAGCACGACAGCTGCCCTTTTGGGGCCAGTGGGAGACCATCTCTACGCTTTGACACTCAGGTGCTCTCTTCTGCCACCAGCTGGAGAAGACTCTCTGCTTTAAAGGCTCATGTGATTAGGAAGCCCACCCAGGTTATCTCTGTTTCAGGGTCAACTAATTTGGGGCCTTAATTACATCAGTGAAATCCCTTCACATCAACACCTAGATTGGCATTTGATTGAACAAATGCCAGGTGGGTCTTGGAGCTGTACTCCTGCCCACCAAGGGACAGCTTGGGAAGTGGAAAGAACATGGTTTGAGGGAGATCTTGTTCCAACATCTGACCCTGAGTTCATAGAGTAAGTGGTTTTTCTACTTACTAGTCGTATGGCCTTGGGCAGGCATTGTAATTTCTCTGAGCATTAGCATCTGTTTCCAGAAAATGGTGGTAATCGTGCTTACTGCAGAGGGTTATTATGAAGAGGAAATAAAATAACCTGTGTAGACCACCTGCCCTGACGGGGAACTGTGGCTGCTGCAGTGAGCACTGTAAGGACGGTGGTCCAGGTGGACCACGTGACTCTCATCAGGAATTGTGCAGGCGTGACCGAGATAGGTTATTTTGTTATATCTTTTAATTTTAGAATATATGATTTTCAGGACCCTCTTGAGCACAGAAGTGTAGGGCCCTATGTGGATATTCTTGGAAGAGCTAATACACTTACATGAGAATAAGGCCTCCCTGACTGGTATTCAAGTACTTCCTTTACAGATTTTCATAAGGGGGTAAAGCCCATGTGCTCACATTGGGGGAAGAGTAGCAAGAAGTGGGAAAAAGAATAAAAAAGGAAATCTAACCACCTTACAATCTCACCTAGGACTAGTTCCAGTTCTGTGAGTTAAATCTGCAGCTGCAGGGGCAATTCTGTGTTAGGCTGGTCTGCGCGGCCCACGGTTTCCCACGGCCAGCCTGCAGGGCAGAGGTCCTGCTCTAACCTACATCGCACGGGTGCTTCCTGGCTTCCTCGTGGCTCTTTCTCATCCCTTTCTTTTAGCCCAGGCTGAGGCCTGACAGAAGGTGCTGATCCCGGCATTGATCCCTGGTCAGACCTGACGGCTCGCTGGTTGACTCAGCTCTGGGTCTTGCTGGGCCTCGGTCCTCCCTCGCCCGTCCCACACGCAGCCTGCACCCCCACTACGCACCGCCTGAGCCTCTGCCCTGTTTCCCGCTTCATTTCTCCAACGTTGATATGAGTATGTCATCCGGATCCATGTACCTCATTAATTACAAAATTACCCAACCTTAAAAGCCATCTGTGAATCCCCACAGTATACAAGTATTCCACGAGTTAACAAAAATTTGACTCTGAAACACCCAGTACACAGAAATATCTGGGTGTAATTGCTTCTCTATCCTGTAATTCACCCAAAGGCCCCCCTCGCCCTTCTTCCCCCCCCCCCCCCCCCCACACACACACACACACACGCACGAGCTGTCCTTGGCCAGTGGCCCCCTGCTGGCCCCTGAGGGGAAATGACTGATCCAAGACCTCACCCCCCCCCATTTTTCTCCAAGGCGTCCTGTGCCAACTGGCTCCTCCCTTTCCTCTTTCAACATTCACAGCTCTGTAAGCCTCTCTCAGATGATGCCTTTCCAACAATTTATCTCCATACTCTTTAATCTCCTTTCTTCCAGTTATCAAAAACCAAAAAATTCTAATTATTTCCTTGTATCCAGAAAATGATACTGATTGTGAGGGATGGATGAAGCCAGTTTAAGAGCTTTGAAGGTCCAAGGTACTCTTACTCCTGTGATAAATATTTACACTTCTATTTTGTAAAACTTTTACATTAATTATAATTTATATGTTATGATCTAAAAATTAAGTTGTATTTGACTAATGGACATTATATGTTCTATAGACATGTACTTGAACATTTATTAAATTTAGTATTGCAGTTTTCTTTTCATATTTTGGGGTTGTATCCCTCACCTCAGACCTCTTCTTCAGGCCTTGGAAACTCGGAAGTCCTATGTGTCCCGGGTCTTGGCCTTGCTGATAAGTCGTGGAAGCAGCAGATATTCCTTCTAATTAAGAGAAACAAAATAATATTGGCAGCATGTTGCACGAGCATTAGATGGTGTGTGTTCAACAAAACCTGGTGAAATCATATACTAAATGTGACAAAGTCAGCGCCCCGCATGTTTGAAAGGACGCCTGTGTCACAGGACGAGGAAGCAGGAATAGTAACTGGTAGTAAGGAGCAGCGTTTTCACACAGACCAGTGCTTCTGGGGTTTCGATGGGCAACAGGCGGAGACCACGAGGAGCAACAACGTGGGGCTCCTCTGAAGGCCCCCGGCCGCACAGCGAGGGCCTGGGCTGGACCTTCCCGCGGCCGACGCCGAGGGCAGGGGGTCGTCGGGGCGCGTTCCCCACAGGCCTCCGCGAGCTTGGGGTGCGGGCTGATGCTCCCGTGCGTGGGCGGGGGAGGGCGCAGGCTAGGACCTTGGGGGGCACCGAGGAAGGGCGGAGCCTGGTGAGGGGCGGTGACAGGATGGCGGGCGGTAAAACTGGGGGGGAGGGGGGGAGGGGGGGAAGGAGGGAGGGAGGAGAGAGGAGGGGCGAGGGAGGAAGGGGGAGGGAGGGGGGAGGGGGAGGGAGGAGAGGAGGGGGAGGGAGGAGGGGGAGGGAGGAGGGGGGAGGGAGGAGAGGAGGGGGAGGGAGGAGGGGGAGGGAGGAGGGGGGAGGGAGGAGAGGAGGGAGGAGGGGGGAGGGGGGAGGGGGAGGGAGGAGGAGGGGGAGGGAGGAGGGAAGAGAGGAGGGAGGAGGGGGGAGGGGGAGGGGGGAGGGAGGGGGAGGGGGAGGGGGGAGGGAGGGGAGGGGGGAGGGAGGGAGGGGGAAGGAGGGAGGGAGGAGAGAGGAGGGGCGAGAGAGGAAGGGGGAGGAAGGGGGGAGGGAGGGGGGAGGGGGAGGGAGGAGAGGAGGGGGAGGGAAGAGGGGGAGGGAGGAGGGGGGAGGGAGGAGAGGAGGGAGGAGGGGGGAGGGGGGAGGGGGAGGGAGGGGGAGGGGGAAGGAGGGGGTAAGGGAGGGGGAGGGAGGGGGAGGGAGGGGGAGGGGAAGGGAGGGGGGAGAGGGGAGGGAGGGAGGAGAGAGGGAGGGGGAGGGAGGGGGAGGGGGAAGGAGGGGGTAAGGGAGGGGGAGGGAGGGGGAGGGGGGAAGGGAGGGGGAGGGAGGGGGAGGGGAAGGGAGGGGGAGAGGGGAGGGAGGGAGGAGAGAGGGAGGGGGAGGGGAAGGGAGGGGGAGAGGGGAGGGAGGGAGGAGAGAGGGAGGGAGGGAAGAGAGAGGAGGGGGAGGGAGGAGGGAGGAGGAGAGAAGGACCGATTGCGTTGGCTGAAGTGCACATGGCCCTTACCACTGTCAGGGGCAATCTAAGTGCTGGACCCTTTGCCAGTGGCAGGAGGCAGGCACTACTATCATTGCCCCTTTACCCATGAGCCAGTAGAGGCACAGAGAGGTTAAGTAATTTGCCCTGGGTCACAGAGCTAGCCAGTGGCATAGTCACAATTTGCATCAACTCTGTCTGTGCTCTTAGCCACTCAGGGACCGTGGGGGGGCTGAGTGGGGGGAACTTATTCCGGTCAGTGAACAGCCTTGGCCAGTGAAGCTGGGGAGTGTGCCTAGGGAATCCCGTACGGCCCAGGCTCCCCAGACTACAGGAAAATGGCAGCAGTTCAGAGATTACTTGTATTTGAGAATTTGTAAGATCCTGTCTTATTTAAGTAATGGCATCATAAAATAAGGTGTTTTTACCTTCTTAATGTTCAAGGCAAAAGTAATTGAACTTATATTAAAAAGGAACAAACAAAAATACCTGAACCCGTGAAAAGGAACAAAGGCAGTTAATACACCAAACAAGAACAGTCAGAAACATGCCTGGAGAGTGGGAGGGCACACTTGTGTTCCTTAGTATTTTCTAAATTTTCTAGTTTTTAATCAAAATGTGTATATATAAAATACATGCTCTTAGCACAATAAAATATATGTATATGTAATGTATGTGCATATTATACTCAAATATATATTTTCAATTTTGAATGTCTAGATCAATAGTTCTGGTAAAAATAACACATAGGAGGACATGAACCATTCCAGAAGGTGGCTGAGAAACATATTTATTCCAAATGATTATTTTCTTGTGCAAAAAGTTATAAACTTTGGTGCAGATGACATTTTCAGAGTAAATTATATTGGAGTTCACACTGTTTATACTTAGGCGGTCTTTTAAAAAGAGGAGTACCTTAAATGCGGTAGGTAAAATTCCTCCGCCTTCACCAAGAGGTGTGTTTATTAAAAGCCTGAAGGTGTGGCTCGCAGGGCAGGCAGGGCTGTCAGGCGGGTTCCACGGGAAAGAAGCCGGGCTCCTCATGCGCTGGGCCTCCCGCGAGGCACAGTCACTAGGATGGGCGGCTGTCCCAGAAGAGCTGAGGCAGTTTTATTTCTGAGATAGTTCTTTGGTTTTCATTATTCTGCAGAGGAAACTGTCGTCCTCAAAATTTCGGGACCCAACCCTGGCCAGTTTGCTCAATGGTTAGAGCACTGACCTGCAGACCAAAGGGTCCCGGGTTCAATTCCCGGTCAAGGGCATGTACCTCAGTTGCAGGTTCGATCCCGAGCCCCCGTTGGGGCTCCTGCAGGAGGCAACCAATTAATGTGTTTTGGTCACATAGATCTCCCTCTCGCTCCCTCTTCCACGCTCTCAAAAAATCAATGGGAAAAAATATCCTCAGGTGAGGATTAAAAAAAAAAAAGTTCTGTACCCGCAACTACGTACGTACATTTCAACAGGATCACACCGTCGTTTTAGAGACAGCTCAGATTAACAGTGATGGTCAGCATCAAAACGCCCGTTTCAGGGGACACTTCCACTAGAACCTCTCACTGACGGCAGGCAGAGCTCCAGGTGAGGCCCAAGCCCTCTGTGGGAGGCTCTGGGGCTTCCACGGCACTCACACCCGCCCTCTGCAGTCCGAACTCTGTCACCATCACCCCAAAGTACCTTCAGGGTAAGGGTGGCTCAAACCCTGCTGGTGAGAACAGTTCCAAAGCAGGAGACGGCATGTGGCAGGACGTTTGCTCCGCTCCCCCTCACCGGCCCAATACAGCCAGAGCGTGGCTCCTTTTTAGACACAAAGGGGAACATGGAGAGTGGGGGAAACTTCCCAGAGCTCATCAGAAGCCCATTCCGGGGAAGGGAAGCCCCATTTCCTCTTGCTGTAATCTGCACGTGCCGTGCAGAATAGCACTGGGTACGATGCCGGTGGCTGGCCGGAGGGGAGCAGGGGTCACCTTAGGCTGGGAGGGCATCGTTTAAGTCTGCTTGTGTGCTTCTGTTGGTGGCAAACCAGCACCAGAATGTCACCGGCGATTGGACCTGGTTCAGCAATCTCAGTACTTGAGTTCTGGCTAAGAAAAAATTAGGAGCCAAGACCCAAACTTACAAGGGGAAGTTCATTTAGAAAGTCACAGAGGTAGGAAAAGTGAGGCAGCTGGGCGTGGGCTCAGGAAAGAAGTTAGAGGCCAAAGATGGGCCCTTGGAGCTTAGGAAAGAGAGAGGTAAAGGTAACGCACCTGGGGGAAAGAAAAGGGGGAGGGGAAAGGCGCAGCTCTGGTGTGCTCCCCGGAGGGAGAGCGGCCCTGAGCCCTCAGATTTGAGATTTGAGGGTATTCATCTGGAGGTCCCAGGGGAGGGTCTCAAAGAATATCCACCAGCTTTCCAGGTGTGTCTTTCAGGGTTGTGGTCTCCACTGATTGGTTGGCTCCAGGGCTAAGGGTTAGTCAATGCAGCTGGTGATGTCAGCCTAGGCATCACTGTCTGGTTTTGCTGCTTTTCTGGGCCTGGAGCTGAAACACAGCTGAGGCCTAGATGTTCTCTTAGTGATTAAGGCTTAAGGGAGTGGTCCTGCAAGGGCCCACATGGGAGTCCCATGAGGCCACTCTTCGGCCCCTAGTTCCTCCTCAAAGGGGGTCTACCACATGAGTAGCAACATGCTGGGGCAGGAAAGGTCAGGGGAGGGTCTGAACCTCATGATCAGAGATACGATATATGTCAGGGGGTCTAAACTGCATGACCAGCGATATGCTGGGGGAGGAAGCGTAACCCTGGGGCAAGGTCCTGGTGTTTCCAAATTTGCCTGTTGCCAGGCTCCCAGGGCTTTCTGCCTTGGTGACTTCTGTACCTGGCCCATTGGTCTTGCTCTGCTCATGTCTAACTGCCTATCATACTTCTCTGACACCAGGAGCAGGTGTTGGGGGAGGCAAGGGCAAACAAGTAAGCAGGCTGGGGTGTCTACTGGGTGGCAGGAGGAGGCAGCCTTGGGAAGAACCTTTGCTGCTAGTAATTCACAGAGCAGGTAGTCCTCGGGCACCTGGGCCCTGCTGTAAGCCATGTTGTCACTTGCTGACTGCATGTCCACTAAAGGACCAGGTCACAGACACTGTGTCATCTTCACAACACCATAGAAACAGGTTTCCAAATTCCAGATACGAGAGGCTCTGAGGTTAAGCGACTTGCTTAATGACCCAGTCAGGATGCAGCCAAGTGGGCACAGTGCACAAGGGTGATCTACACCTCCCCAGGTAGGGAGATGCCCACCTGTTAGAGTCCTCACCCCCCAATAGCATCCATTCCTGGTCTTAATCATCTGTTCCTCTTGGGCCCCAAATTCCTACTGTGAATGAAACAAAGGCCAAGAGGCAATTACCTCCAGAAAGTCTTTGTGGAGCTGTGTAATGAGTGAAGTTAGCTGGAGCAGGGCCATCTCTGGAGAGGCTCTGGCAGATTCCAGCTGGCTGTGAAGAGCCCAAAATGTGGGAGCTTATGACAAAAGTGAGCGCAGCTGGAGACCCAACCCTAGGAACCTGGTGACAGGGCCCGTGGGATAGGATGTCCTGGGGCCCCAGCCATACGGGGAGGGGAACCCATCCTACCCCGAGAGGAGGCTGCAGGTGCCTGCCTGTGTGCTCGGGGCACCCCAAAGGACCAGCTTCCTAAAACAGGGGTGTGAAGCCATGGTTTGCCCCCCCACACACATGCTCACTAGTAGTAACATGACAACTAGGCTTAGTATTTATGATGGCATCACCTTGGGTTTTATGGGGCATTTTTGCTCCAGAAACTCGACCTGCTTTCATAAAGAGCTGCTCCTTTCCTGCTCACAAAGCTGGCCGTAGGGTTCCTATAATTATCAACATTTTATAGTCAGAGAAACTGGCCCCACGGAAGAAAAGGGGATGTGCTGAGAGACAAAAGCTGGCCCAGGTCCCTGCGCGCCTGGCGCACTGTGAAGATGCTGTTCGAGAAGGATCGAGGTTGGGCCTTACCTCACCCTAACCACGCCTTTAAAACTCACCTGGGCCTTCTCACTGCAGAAGGAGCGCAGGGGCCTTTGTTTACTGGCTTTGTGGCGACAGGGCCCGTCAGCCCCCTTGCTGAGCGGGACAGGGGACAGTAGCGGCCTGCCCTGGGACAGTGCTGACCCACAGGGACACAGCGCGAGCCCCACAGGGCACTAGGCATCTCTAGCAGCCACTCGGCTAGAGGGTGGTCACAGAAACAGGGGACGTTAATTTCAAAATATACCCCAAATATGTAATTAACATGCGGAATCCGTAGTGGAGCGTCTTACACCTCCTCGCCTGTGGAATCCATGAAGTCCGAGCGCTCGAGCCTTTCGGTTCCCGGGTTCGCGGCCGCGCCGCCAGGGCTGCGGGGCGCGGCCGCTCTGTTCAGCAGCCCCTCCTTCCCTCTGACACACGCGCATAACTTCCCACCTTTAAGGGGCCTTCACGAGGAACCAAGACCCAACCAAAGCAGACACGACCGCGCCCCGCGCCCCGCGCCCCGCGCCCCGCGCCCGCCGCTCTGGAGGCCGGCGGCCGGCCCTTGGTTCCGCCGGGACCCCTCCCCGCGCGCAGGCCCCCTGGGCTCCTACCCGCGGAACTCCCACCCGGGACAGAAAGACAAAGTACCGGCGTCCGGGGCCCTGCCCAGGACGCGGAAACCTCGGCGAGCCGCCGCGGGCCCCAGTGCGGACCCGGGGCTCCCCACCCCGAGGCGGGAGGGCGGCAGGGGCGGCGGGCCCGGCGGCCGCCCGCACCTCGCACCGCGCCCCGGCTCCCCCTCGCGGTGCCGCAGTCCGCGCGCCGCCCCGTTACGTCAGCGCCGCCGCCGGGCGCCCGCATAAAAGGCCGAGCGGGGGCGCGGCGGCGCTTTCCGCGCTCGGGTCCCCGCCGCCGCGCTCCCAGTCCCCAGGTCCAGCGCCGCCACCCGCTCCGCAGCCGGCACCATGCGCGAGATCGTGCACATCCAGGCGGGCCAGTGCGGCAACCAGATCGGCGCCAAGGTGGGCGCGCCCCCGAGAAGGGCCGGGAGGGCGCCGTGGGCCCCGCGGCTGCGGGCCGGGGGTAGCAGCGGGTCCCAAGGGTTCGGGCTTGGGGAGGGCAGCGGGTCCCAAGGGTTCGGGCTTGGGGAGGGCAGCGGGTCCCAAGGGTTCGGGGCGGGGGTGGCAGCGGGTCCCGGGGGTGCCCGCCCGCCCCAGTGGCGCATTTTCGGCGCGGCCGCCTCGGGCTCCGGAAGCCGCGCCACCTGCCCCTGTGCCATTAAACGAGGCCTTTGAATTTCCTCGCCCACCAGCCAGCTGCTTGTAGCTGGCATTTTTTTGGTGCATGAGCCTCTGAAATTTGGATAGAGGCTGCGGCCATATTAATCCAGTGGCCTCGTGGAATTTAATTTGGATATTTTTGTCTGTAGTTTGAATGAGAAAAATGCAGTGTCATTGAGGTGACAGATGTTACTCAGACTGCTTGTTGGGACACGGAGATGCTGGAAAATCTCCTTAGAGCACCCCTTAGATGTGACGCTTTGCACACAGCGCCCGCCTGGCTCCCGGCGCCCAGGCAGCAGGCCCCCTGTGGGGGCTGCAGTGGCCTCTGCGGTGGGCGAGGCAGGAGGCTGGGGGTGGGTGTGGGCCGCGCCTGAACAAGGGCAGGTCTGTCAGAACCGCCATGTTGCCCACCCTGTCTCCCGCCCCTTTCCTGCTGCCAGTTCACAAAGGAGCCTGCACCCCCCCAGGGCCAGCTCCATCCACTGCCCCAGTGCTGCCCCAGGCTCCTGCCTGCCCTTCCCCACCCATCCCCCGCTGCGCGCAGTGGCCAGAGGCCAGTGTGGGTGTCAGGGGCATAAAACTGCGCTGCTGGGAGGGCGGGGTGGGTTTGTGCCAGGAGACACTCCCAAGGCAGCCACGGGGTGGGATCCAACTGGGTGTGGGTCCTGCGAGGACCCCTCCGTCAGCTGGGATGCTGCGACATCAGCCCTGCCTGGGGTGCCAGCCTCCCAGCTCCCCCGGGAGAGCTGCTGTGCCCACCCTCGTCCTCGGGGCCCTCCCAGCTCTTCAGTCTGTCAGCATCCTATGGCCGATGCTCTGCCGATTCCCAGGCCCCTCAGCAGCCTCTGCTGGAGGAACAGGGGTGCACAGCTCTCTGGTCTGTCTGGGGGGGGGGGGACTCCTTAACCGGCTGGCCACAATGGCTGCTGCTCCAAGGACACCAGGGGAGAAGAGGGCCTTCCTGACTGAATTTAGGAGGCTAGGCCATCATGTGTTCTTTCAATTTCCAGTTCTGGGAGGTCATCAGCGATGAGCATGGGATCGACCCCACCGGCAGTTACCATGGAGACAGTGACTTGCAGCTGGAGAGGATCAACGTGTACTACAACGAAGCTGCTGGTGATTACGGAATGATTCTTGCTTCTCTGTGAACCCTGCTTCCCACACTGCGGCAGGTGCACTGTACTAGGAACATACAGATGACAGAGAAATGCTTCTTGCATTCATGTTAAATGTCAACTGCTAAAAAATACACGGCAGTCCCCAAGGCCCCCTGCGTGTTTGCCGTGACTAGACACGCTCATTACCTCCTTTAGAGTCGAAACACTCCCCTGTTCTGGTACTTTTGCCTCACATGCTGGAATTCTCTGTGATGACTTCCACTGTGAAAGGCGCAGACAGCACCACCTGTCTGACTCCGTTCGGACCACAGGTCTAAGTCCCCCTTTTACTCCCTGCAGGGAACAAGTACGTACCTCGGGCCATCCTGGTGGACCTGGAGCCGGGCACGATGGACTCGGTCAGGTCCGGACCCTTCGGCCAGATCTTCAGGCCTGACAACTTCGTGTTTGGTATGTATTCACAATCAATGGGAACTGGCTCAGTGAGGCTCCTTCTTTCTAAACACTGTGGAAATCAGTGTTTTTAGTGCTGAATGCCAAGGTGGACACTGTCCACAAACATTCCTGAGTGGTGGCCTCATTGCACCTCATCCACAGGCGGTGACTGTTGGGACAGCTCTGAGAGCACAGTCAGCTTGCAGAGGGCTGGGCAGCCCTCGAACCCCAGAGCAGCCTGTGTAGAGTAAGGGATGAAGGGCCATGAGAGGGCTTCCAATAGATTAATAGCCTGCTGGTCATTTCAGAGGAACCGTCGTGGCCACCTCAAGAAGCAAGGGCCAGGCTATGACCAGGAGTGAGGGCTCTGCTTAGAGCCCCTGTTCTCTTCTTACCTCACTGCACCTTTGCCCTTGCCTGGTAATGGGACATAATTTAAGTTGTTTTTTTTTTTAATCCTCACCTGAGCATGAGTTTTTATTGCTTCTAGAGAGACATTGATGTGAGAGGGAAACACCAATTGGTTGCCTCCCATATGCACCCCAACTGGGAATCAAACCTGCTACCTTTTGGTGCACAGGATGACACTCCAACCAACTAAGCCGCTCAGGCAGGGCCTTAATTTAAGGTTTTATAGAATGGTGTCTATTCTTAAATTCTCTCTACTTAAGATAATTTTGTTCAACTGAAAACCCCATTTGAACTGAACTTACTATGATCTCCAGTGTTTTTCGGGGTCACTGATACAGAAGGTTTTCCGGTAGGTAAGAAAAGGTACATAAAAGGGAAGAACCTGAGACTCTGAGACTCAGAATGGCAGGACTCGCAATTCCAGAGTCTAATGGTCTCCTCTCCCCCCGGCAGGCCAGAGCGGGGCCGGGAACAACTGGGCCAAGGGCCACTACACGGAGGGCGCCGAGCTGGTGGACTCGGTCCTGGACGTGGTGCGCAAGGAGTCGGAGAGCTGCGACTGCCTGCAGGGCTTCCAGCTGACGCACTCGCTGGGCGGCGGCACCGGCTCGGGCATGGGCACGCTGCTCATCAGCAAGATCCGCGAGGAGTACCCTGACCGCATCATGAACACCTTCAGCGTGATGCCCTCGCCCAAGGTGTCCGACACGGTGGTGGAGCCCTACAACGCCACGCTCTCGGTGCACCAGCTGGTGGAGAACACGGACGAGACCTACTGCATCGACAACGAGGCGCTCTACGACATCTGCTTCCGCACGCTCAAGCTGACCACGCCCACCTACGGCGACCTCAACCACCTGGTCTCGGCCACCATGAGCGGCGTCACCACCTGCCTGCGCTTCCCGGGCCAGCTCAACGCCGACCTGCGCAAGCTGGCGGTGAACATGGTGCCCTTCCCGCGCCTGCACTTCTTCATGCCCGGCTTCGCGCCGCTCACCAGCCGCGGCAGCCAGCAGTACCGCGCGCTCACCGTGCCCGAGCTCACGCAGCAGATGTTCGACTCCAAGAACATGATGGCCGCGTGCGACCCGCGCCACGGCCGCTACCTGACGGTGGCCGCCATCTTCCGCGGCCGCATGTCCATGAAGGAGGTGGACGAGCAGATGCTCAACGTGCAGAACAAGAACAGCAGCTACTTCGTGGAGTGGATCCCCAACAACGTGAAGACGGCCGTGTGCGACATCCCGCCGCGCGGGCTCAAGATGTCGGCCACCTTCATCGGCAACAGCACGGCCATCCAGGAGCTGTTCAAGCGCATCTCGGAGCAGTTCACCGCCATGTTCCGGCGCAAGGCCTTCCTGCACTGGTACACGGGCGAGGGCATGGACGAGATGGAGTTCACCGAGGCCGAGAGCAACATGAACGACCTGGTGTCCGAGTACCAGCAGTACCAGGACGCCACTGCCGACGAGCAGGGCGAGTTCGAGGAGGAGGAGGGCGAGGACGAGGCCTGAGCGCGCGCTCGGAGGGGCGGCCTGGGCGCGGGCGCCGCCTTCTGGACGGGGTCGCCTGCGCGCGGGCGCCCCCTCCGGAGCGGGGTCACCTGCGCGCGGGCGCCGCCTTCTGGACGGAGTCACCTGCGCGTGGGCGCCCCCTCCGGAGCGGGGTCACCTGCGCGCGGGCGCCGCCTTCTGGACGGGGTCACCTGCGCGCGGGCGCCGCCTTCTGGACGGGGTCACCTGCGCGCGGGCGCCGCCTTCTGGACGGGGTCGCCTGCGCGCGGGCGCCGCCTTCTGGACGGGGTCACCTGCGCGTGGGCGCCCCCTCCGGAGCGGGGTCACCTGCGCGCGGGCGCCGCCTTCTGGACGGGGTCACCTGCGCGTGGGCGCCCCCTCCGGAGCGGGGTTACCTGCGCGCGGGCGCCGCCTTCTGGACGGGGTCACCTGCGCGCGGGCGCCCCCTCCGGAGCGGGGTCACCTGCGCGCGGGCGCCGCCTTCTGGAGCAGGGTCACCTGGGCGCCCCCCTTCCGGCGCGGGATCGCCTGAGCGCGAGCGGGGTCACCTGAGCGCGGGCGCCGCCTTCTGGAGCTGGGTCACCTGGGCGCCCCCCTCCGGAGCGGGGTCACCTGCGCGCGGGCGCCCCCTCCCGAGTGGCGCGGCGGGCGCGCTCTCTCCTGGCGCATCTCTGGTGCTGTTCCGCCTGTCTCAGAAATTCACTGTTGATGGAATCGTGTGGAACTCCTCTAAAAAGTAAGATACACACTATACTGATTAAAAAGCATGTGTCCAAAATAGTGCGGTTTCTCTGTTTTTATTCTTTCACTAGATACTTCTTGAATATGTTTCTGGGTTTAGTTATTTTAACAAAATAGAATTTGTACTTAATGTTTTAAGTAATAGTTCTTTTAGTAAGGAGATAAAAAGAAATATTTTTTCATTTTTATTGGCCCAAAGTATTCTAGGAATGCAGTAACGATGAGGACCTTGGGCAAGGACTTCCTTCTGTTTGCTTCCTTTGTACAAAGTGATACATACAACAAAAAAGACCAGTGACTGCTTGTACCTGTCAGATAAAAGGTACAGTATGAGTTCAAGGTGCCCAAAATAGCAGTCAGGAGCACCGCCAATGCTCATCTAAGATTTATTTGCAAATGATGTAAATCACAATAGGAACTTATTTTTTAAGACAATGGTAGAAATTCACAACTTAATGCTAAGAAATGAGATTTAATTCTTGTAGCTGTTAGAGCTGGAGGATGTGCTTAGTGTCTCCTTCCCACTGGGTTAGGAGCAGTGGAGGGAGGCGCAGGAGGCTTGGGTGGAGGGGCGTGGAGGTGTGAGTGAGGCAGGTTTCAGAGGCAGCCACAGGCTGAAGCCCACGAGGAGAATCCCAGGTCCCGTGTTCTCGGGGACACTTTCATTGCAAGAAGTCTTCTGCTAACTTGTTGAATTCATTTGCAAAACGTAAGTGGAGGTTGTGTTTGCCTTCTGGCATCAGATGCAGCCTGAAGAGTAAAAGCTTATGATTAATGGCACAGCACCAAAAACCTCACCCTCCCACATTACCTGGAAATCTACAGCGAAAACCTGCCACAGTTTTCTCCTAACTACTGGGGAGGAGACGTAAGGTACACAGTCCACAGTACAGATGCTCCTGACGACTGAGGGAGCCTGGAGTGCCGCTGACCTGGAGGCTGAGCTGACAGTGACAGCACTCGCGCACCAGGAATTGCATCACGAAACAGGCGGTTAACAGACCCTGACTAAGTGGGACGCAGGATTTGATGGTTACCTAGAGTCCATTTGAATAAGGCTGATTTTAACAAGGTTGGGAAGACGATACGACACAGAGTGTCCGGAATCCACTGGATGAGAACAGGGCAAGACCCAGATCAACTCAGCCACCACCAGAGTGTCGTTCACGGTTCCAAATCACCTGTCGTCTTGGAGAACTGAACTAAACACAAGCCACTAGAGAGGGTGGGAGTGCTCCTCGGGCTGCGGGCGGCGTGGCCTGCACCAGCAACCTCTTCTGAGCTGTCACTGCGTCTCCTACGGCTCCTTCATTTCAACAGGGTTGTGGTCAAACGTGGCTGGTTGGCAATTTCTTTAATAATGGCAGCCTTCTCTGAGTTCTACATTTTATTTATTGGCTGTAAAAGTACAGAAGTAAGTTTTAAATGAATGAAAGCTTCTAGGATAGAAGCACAAGTTTGAGATGCTCTGACAGTTGGGACATTAAAAGGACTATATTGGGGCAAAATGCCAGTTACCACATTGCCTGATTCTCTGGCCTTTCCCCACCTGGGGCCAGAGCGCTCAGGATCTCAGTGAGTACTGGGAGAACCTGGGAAAGTGCTGGGGAACAGACCTGTCCTCAGACCTCAACCACATGGGGTGGGCTGGGGTATAGAGATAACCAAGGGCATTTACTTGAAAGGATAGGCTATGCTCTCAGCATCTTCCAGAGGCTCTTAGGAATGTTAAGGCCCTTTATAGTTAACTAGGACATTCCAAACTCAGTTGTAGTGCTGTTCATTAAAGAAGGGCAAGCCTCACCAACCCCAAAGGCAGGATCCCAGTTGCCCTACACAAGAAACAGGGCTTGTAGGGATGCTCAAAGCCTCTGTTTTTAGGAGACAGAAAAGTCCAACTTTTAAGATGCTGAAAGGTCAGAGAAGGGCGTGTCTGGGCTAAACTGCACCCTCCAATGTGTGCTAAGCTGGATACGGAAGCGGAGACCCCAATCTGCCCATCTGTAATCCTCTGGATAGTCACGCTGGTTACCATGTGCCTTCCCGTTTCTGGGGCTCACTCAGTCCCCCCTGTTGCCTCTGCGTCTGCATTCCTCCTGTAGTATCTCTAGGTCTCCTTCATTAAAACATGGGGGTTCTGTTCTGAGGCATCTGCCTTCAGAGCGGAGCTGAATTATGGGTGGATGGACAGATGGACGAGGCTACAAAGGAAATTGCTCTTCCCCTTGAGACCTTTGGGGGTAACTTCAAGTTCAAGTTCTTTTGTATGCCCCCCCTTAGGTCTGACACGCAGCGTGTGCTGAGGCCTGTGGCCCGCCCGGGAGCAGCTCCATACCAGGCAGAGTAAGTACAGAGCTGTCCCGGCCGCACCTCGGCTGCTGACCTAGGCTCTCCCCAGATGAAAGGCTCCAACCACATGCTCCGCGGGGAGTGTCTCAGTCCCATTCCCCAGGAGAACCAGAAGGAGACCCCCCGGCAAACACGGTGCCGCTGGAAAGGGGGCCTGGACGGCACAGGAGCCCGTTTGCCAGCACAGGTTCCTTGTTGCATTTCACACTTTTAGAAAAAGATGTGATTCTAGATCTGTTGAGAAATTAAAATGTCTAACCTCCTAGTATAAATTCAGGGGTCAGTTTACTTCTGCTTGATTCAGTCCCAGGATCTTACTTTTTGTTGCTGATCCTCACCTGAGGGTTTTGTTTTTTTAAGAGAGAGTGGAAGAGAGGGAGGGGGAGAGAGACAGAGAGAGAGAAACACTGATGTGTGAGAGAGACATCGCCTGGTTGCCTCCTGCATGTGCCCTGACCGGGACCAGGGATTGAACCTGCAACCCAGGTATGTGCCCTTGACCAGGAATCGAACCGACACGCTTTGGTGTCTGGGCCGACGCTCCAGCCACTGAGCCTCACAGGCCAGGGTGGATCTCACTTTTTTTTTTTTATTAATATATTTTTATTAATTTCAGAGAGAGGAAGGGAGAGAGAGAAATATCAATAATGAGAGAAAGTCATTGATCAGCTGCCTCCTGCCCGCAACCCAGGCACATGCCCTGACTGGGAATCAAACCTGGGTCGTCTGTATCCTAGGTTGATGCTCAACAGGTAGCAAAGGAGAAACATTGTTACCATCCCTTCCTCAGTCTCACCTTCCACAGTTTTCAAATTAAGCCCTGAGAGCTACAGATACAAACAAGGCCGTAAGTAATGTGCTGTAGCATTCCTCCTCCACCTTGGATGTGATAAAATTCTAAATGATTTTTGAGTCCCTAGTGTTTCCAGTAAGTCTGAGCATCTTTGTTTAATTGAAAACCAAAGTAGGCTCCTGCCTGCCTGCCTTCAAACTGGGCTATTGGCTTCTCCTGCCTTCAGAGTCAGACTGAAACATCAGCTCTTGCTGGTCCTCGGGCCTTCCGAGTCCAACTGGAACCACACCTCCTCTCTCCCGGGCCCCGCCTTCCTGACTCGGCTCCAGCTTGCTGATGGAAGATCTTGGACTTTGGGGCCTCCACACTGCGTGAGCCAATTCCTTATTCCTTATAGGAAGTAAGCCCGTGTGTGTGCGTGTGTGTGTCCTATCGGTTCTGTTTCTCGGGGATCCCTGACTGACACACCCGCACACGTAGACTAATGATGGTGCTGAACGCAACCTGCTTCTGGCCTGCTCTTGAGCGATGCCCTGGGTCTCTGGGGGCCCCAATCACCTGCACCCCCACAAGCCTTCCATCCATAACAGTGGCAGCTATTGTGTGTTGTACAAATATCCACTCATTCCTCAAAAAATATTTTGAACGATAGATATCACCCCATTTTGCACACAAGGAAGCAGGCACGAGGTATGCGCACGCTGTTCCGTGTGACTGGGCCAGCACGGGCTCCCGAGCCTGCCCCTGCTCCTCGCCGCCGCTGACGGTGCTCAGGCTCCCAGAGGCCGCCTGCTTTCTAGGCAGCGCTCATGCCCACCTCACGCCTCTGGCCGACGCCGGCCCGGGTGCGACTCTGCGCACTTGGATGCGATTCCATTCTTTCCCAGCCCAGAATGTGGAGTTGGACTGCGGGCCCTGCGTTTTGGCTCTGAGTCACCAGCTGGCGGCCGCTGGCCACCCACAGAGGCTGGGCCCTGTGTGCCTCTCCTGCTCTCACACCCTCTTTCCTTCCCCATGCCCTAGGCTGCATCCTGGGACACATGTCAACATGCTCAACAGGAGGAAAACTAAATTCACATGCTCACGGCTGTCAAAAGGCATAAGGAGCTGTGCGGGCTCAGACATATGAGTGGTCGGAGGTGGAGGGAAAGGAGGAGGCCTGAAGGATGAGCACACTTGGCCAGGCAGCGAAGGGGGCGAGGGGTAGGGCAGGCCCAGGCAAGGTGCTGCTTGTCTGGACTCAGAGCTGGCCCCCCTGCCGGCCTCTGACCCCTGGGGTCCAAGCACCTCCGAAACACACTATTATGGACTGAACTACACCCTCCCCAAACCCGTGCGTGGAAGCCCTGGCCCCACACCCCAGGCTGCAACCTGATTTGGATATAGGTCTTTAAAGAGGTGCCTAAGTTAAAACGAGGCCATTAGGGCCCACCATAGTATGCCTGGTGTCCGTGAAGAAGACCAGGACACGGACACAGAGGGAAGACCATGTGAGGGCACAGGGAGAAGGTGGCATCTGTGAGCCATGGAGAGAGGCCTCGAGGAGTCAACCTTGCTGACACCTTGATCTCAGACTGCCAGCCTCAGACTACTAGACAATAAGCTTCTATATAAGCCTCCCAGTCTCTGGAACTGGTTGTAGCAGCCCCAGCAGACTAATACACACGATGCGTGGACACTGTCCAACAAGCTGTGGAGTCCTAGCCTCTTCTGACACCTCTAAGCCCACTGCCTCCTGGGGCCCACCCCAACTCCAAAGAGTCTGACAGGTGCCAGCCTCTCCTCAACGCAAATCCTCTAAAAACGAGCTGGGGCCAGCCTCATGGGTGAGCCTGTCTGGGAACAGGAGACGCCCAAGCAGAGGCTGACTAGCTAGACAGGTGGGACGTGGTGTCAGTGCTTTGCCATCTCAGAGGGAGGGCAGGACAAGCAGGGGTACACAGGGGCTGGGACAGGACAAGCAGGGTGCACAGGGGCTGGAGCAGGAAATGGAGATCAAAGGAGCACGGTCTGCTCCCCACCACTGTTGTTTTTTGTTTTATATCTTGGACTTCCGCATAAGTTTGTTAGGAGGAAGGGTTCAACTGCCTAACACAAATTTTATCACTGTGAACCTGAATGATCTCTAACGCCCCTGCTTCCAAGAGATTCTATCACTGCTCTCCCACAAAGAGAGCAGAATGAGACACATTAACACAAGCCTGCTGAACAACCCCGCCCTTCATTAGCCTCCTTCTGAGCAGAGAGAGGCACTGGTTTCATGTGTGATATTTATTTGTTGGTAAAATCTTTGAGGGGATAGACTGTGTCTTTAAGCTTAGTTATAAATGTACCTGGCAAGGTAATAAAGTACCAAGTTCATTGGAGCTTACTACACTGAGTTGCTATACCCTGTTGTCAAATGGCCTGGTGCATAGAACCACAGTCTGCCCTTGGTGCTGTGGCTCCTTTTGTGGGTTCCAAATAAGCCACATCTGCTCTAGGTAAATTCATGTCCAACACAAAGGGCTGTTTCAGCAGAGGAAGGGAGTAGGTGTAAGTTGAAGGCCAGTTTTAGATCATCGCCCCTAATAGCACTTTCCTTTCAAATGATTTGTTCCAAAGAAAGTTGCTCTAAGACAACGATCTTCCATGAAACAGTCTTGAAACTACTAACATTGGAACAGGAAGGGAATATTTTTCCCTCCGTACTGACGTATTCTGTTGTTAGGAGATGGGTTTGGAATAGCACTGCTACATTAAACTTTCGTGCAGACTGACCTTTATTGAGCCTGTCTCTCCAAGGGAAGACATGCATGTTCTACGAGAGCCGGTATACAAAACCTGTCATTTCCGAAGCCAGAAAACAATTAACTAGAGCAGCAAGTGTATAAGCCAGGCATCTCACCAACATATTAAAATAAGGGTATATTTATGAGATATACACAGCTGTGCTGTGGGGGGAAGCACTACATGAGGAGAAAAACCATCTAGGATTTGTCTTCACTTGCCTATGCAACCTTGGACGATCACTTAGCATCTCAGCCTTGATTTTCTTATCTATAAAATGGGGAAAATATTTCTTTTCCATAAGTTAGTTGTAAAGTATAATTAGATTTTGTGTGTAAAATGCCTTTTAAAATATAAAATGCTATATAGACATTATTGTATCTTATTGCAGAATAAGAAGATGTCCCTCACATTTAAAAATTCTGAGAAATGTTTGTTAAAATACAGCTGGAACAGTGTGACTAGGAAGTACGGAACTGCTTCTGAGCTGGCTTCCCTGCTGAACTGCGGGAGCTCCCAGGGCAGCGCTGGCCACAGTAGGTGTCAGAAGTGGGCTCAGGGAGGGAAAGGAGGAGGGAGGGAGAACAGGAGGGAGAACAGGAGGGAGAACAGGAGGAACAACAGGAGGAACAACAGGAGGGAGAACAGGAGGGAGAACAGGAGGGAGGGTGAGGGTGAGGGAGGGAGGAAGGGTTTTCTCAGGCTGCTGAAAAGCCCAATTTCAAAAGAATTCCATAGAATTCCAAAGACCTGAGTAATGACAGTATCTCTGAAATTAACGTGTAGTCTGTGAGGGGGTTGAGGCCCACTTGGATGTTTATTTTCCAAAATGTTTGTTAAAAAAAAATTAGGTCAACTACCTTAGGGTCACACCTCCTTTCCTCCTGCAGGATATGCATCCACTGCACATAAGAGGAATCCTGAATTTATTCAACTCTGAATTTCCATCTTGGTATAGCTGGCTATATATTTTGGCTGGCAAAAGCTGGCTCCTGAGTCAGCCAAAGTATTTAAAATATAAATCTCTCTATTTTTTTTAACTCAATATATTTTTTCTTTTTTTAAATTAAATTGAATTTTCCCCATGCCGTTCATCGGTGCCCTCTTCCACGCCCTCCCCGCCCGTCCTCACCACACTGCGCCCATAAGTGTCTCTCTCCGTTTGTGCCCCTGCTCCTGCCCAAAGCTGGTTGGCAGGAAGGCCCTGGGGACAGGCACAGGCCTCTGCTCCTACCCCGGCCCTGGAGTGGCTGGGCGCACGCTGGCACTTGCAATTCTGAGTAACAGGTTCACAGTCTGGTGTGTACGTGTTTAAGGCTGAAATAACTCAGTTTATAACATAATTTTAAGTGGAAAAAAGCAGCATCAGAGTCGAGTACAGAATATGATTATTTCTATGTTAAAAAAAGAAACATGTCATTGGATCTAGTCTGTTCATCAGTTTACTTAGTTCTTTAGATTCCACAGGTGAGTGAGATCATGTGAGGTCTGCCTGTCTCCGCCTGGCCTGTTTCCTCAGTCCCCAGGCCAGACTGACCAACGTCAGGGCAGGGAGGGGGCGGCGGGCGGAGGGGAGGAACCAACGAGCTGACACGACAGGTGCGCCGCCCAAGGGCCGGGCAGTGGCGGGGGCCTGGGGAGGGACGGCGGCTGGAGCGGGCACTGGGGAGAAAAAGGGACATCTGTCTATTTTAAATAAATTTTAAAAAGAAACAAAAATGTTAATAACAGAAGAGCGTAAATGGGTGCCGAGCAGAGGGCGCTCTGTCTCCTGATTTTACCGATTTTCTTTATTGGGCAGGTAGAGCTTTTGTAATGATAAAGTAGCCTGAAAACCCGCAAGTTACACACAGGCGCCTCAGTTACCCCGGATGGCCCTGAAGCCACGCTTTCCCAGGGGCTCAGCCGCCCCCGGGAGGGCTCCCCGCTACCGCCCGCCCCCCGCAGCCATCCCCCGCGCCGTCCCCCGCAGCCGTCGCCCCCCCGTCCCCATCCCCCGCAGCCGTCCCCCCCCGTCCCCATCCCCCGCAGCCGTCCCCCCCCGTCCCCATCCCCCGCAGCCGTCCCCCCCCGTCCCCATCCCCCGCAGCCGTCCCCCCCCGTCCCCATCCCCCGCAGCCGTCCCCCCCCGTCCCCATCCCCCGCAGCCGTCCCCCCCCGTCCCCATCCCCCGCAGCCGTCCCCCCGTCCCCCGTCCCCTGCAGCCGTCCCCCCCCGTCCCCCGTCCCCCGCAGCCGTCCCCCCCCGTCCCCATCCCCCGCAGCCGTCCCCCCCCCGTCCCCATCCCCCGCAGCCGTCCCCCCCCCGTCCCCATCCCCCGCAGCCGTCCCCCCCCCGTCCCCATCCCCCGCAGCCGTCCCCCCGTCCCCCGTCCCCTGCAGCCGTCCCCCCCCGTCCCCCATCCCCTGCAGCCGTCCCCCCCGTCCCCCGTCCCCTGCAGCCGTCCCCCCCCGTCCCCCATCCCCTGCAGCCGTCCCCCCCCCGTCCCCCGTCCCCTGCAGCCGTCCCCCCCCCGTCCCCCATCCCCTGCAGCCGTCCTCCCCCCCGTCCCCATCCCCTGCAGCCGTCCCCCCGTCCCCCGTCCCCTGCAGCCGTCCCCCCCCCGTCCCCCATCCCCCGCAGCCGTCCCCCCCCGTCCCCATCCCCTGCAGCCGTCCCCCCCGTCCCCATCCCCCGCAGCCGTCCTCCCCCCCGTCCCCATCCCCCGCAGCCGTCCCCCCCCCGTCCCCATCCCCCGCAGCCGTCCCCCCCCGTCCCCATCCCCCGCAGCCGTCCCCCCGTCCCCCGTCCCCTGCAGCCGTCCCCCCCCCCGTCCCCCGTCCCCCGCAGCCGTCCCCCCCCGTCCCCCGTCCCCCGCAGCCGTCCCCCCCCGTCCCCCGTCCCCCGCAGCCGTCCCCCCCGTCCCCCGTCCCCTGCAGCCGTCCCCCCCCGTCCCCATCCCCCGCAGCCGTCCCCCCCCGTCCCCATCCCCCGCAGCCGTCACCCCCCGTCCCCCGCAGCCGTCACCCCCCCGTCCCCCGTCCCCCGCAGCCGTCCTCCCCCCCCCCCCGTCCCCCGGTCCCCCGCAGCCGTCCTCCCCCGCGAGCCCGCCGAGCGCGGAGCCCGACTCACCGGGACGCCCTCACGTGCGCGTGGATGAAGTCTGCGTGGAACCGCGGGACCAGAGGGTCCTTCTCGCCGTGCACGATGAGGGTGGGGCACTGGACCAGCGGCAGCAGGTGCCGGCAGATGCCTGGAAGAGGAGCGGACCCCTGTCAGGGGCGGCTCAGTGAGGGGCGCCCCCCCCCCGACTCCTCTCCGACCCCAGGGCCCGAGCCAGCGGCTGGAACTGGGCGGGTCCGAGGCGCCTCCGCCCCGAGTCTGGGTTCCTGCCGTTCCCCGCTTTCCCCGTTTCCCTCAAAGCTCCACTGATGAACACGAGCTGTGGGGACTTGAGCTCTAATTCAGGCGACACAGCAGGAAAAGGGGGGCCCGCGGCCCTCCGCTCGAGGACGCGCCGTCTGCCAACGCGGGGCCAGCCGCCCACGGGAGGAGACCCCGCGCCAGGACCGCAGGCGGCCGCCCACGGGAGGAGACCCCGCGCCAGGACCGCAGGCGGCCGCCCACGGGAGGAGACCCCGCGCCAGGACCGCAGGCGGCCGCCCACGGGAGGAGACCCCGCTCCAGGACCGCAGGCGGCCGCCCACGGGGAGGAGACCCCGCGCCAGGACCGCAGGCGGCCGCCCACGGGAGGAGACCCCGCGCCAGGACCGCAGGCGGCCGCCCACGGGGAGGAGACCCCGCGCCAGGACCGCAGGCGGCCGCCCACGGGAGGAGACCCCGCGCCAGGACCGCAGGCGGCCGCCCACGGGGAGGAGACCCCGCGCCAGGACCGCAGGCGGCCGCCCACGGGAGGAGACCCCGCGCCAGGACCGCAGGCGGCCGCCCACGGGAGGAGACCCCGCGCCAGGACCGCAGGCGGCCGCCCACGGGAGGAGACCCCGCGCCAGGACCGCAGGCGGCCGCCCACGGGGAGGAGACCCCGCGCCAGGACCGCAGGCGGCCGCCCACGGGAGGAGACCCCGCGCCAGGACCGCCCGCGGACACGCACGGCCTGGGCTCAGCCCCGTGCGGCCGCCGCGGGTCCTCAGCCACGGCGAGCGGCCCCCGCTGGTCACACCGGGATTAATCCCAGCTCCCTGGGGTGGCCAAGGGGAAGGGGTCCCAGAGCCCAGGTTCCCGGCGGCAGCAGGCGCCCCGCAGCCCCGCAGCCGGCCGCGGGGTCGGCCACACCCGCCTCTCCCTCGGGCCAGCCTGGGCCTAGGGGAAGGCGCCGGGGCAGGGGGTGTCTCCCCGGCCTCTGCAGCGCCCCTCTGCGGTCCGGGGTGACCGCGGCGGCCGGGGCTCGGTGACTGAAGCTGCGGTGCGGCGCGCTCGTCGCCCAGGCCCGGGACGCGGGGAGCGCTGCTGGCACAGCCGCCCGCCGCGCCCTCGGTGCCGCTCCGCAGCTGGGCGCGGGAAACACCCCGACGCCCCGGTAGTCGGCAGCGCCCGCAGCTCCCACCCAGGCCGCGGCAGCTGAGAGAAGCCAGATGGCCTGCCGGCATCCACTCTCACAGCAAGCAAGGGGCGAAACCAGAATTCACGCCCACGCCTGGCTCCGAGTCCGAGCAGTGAGCCCCCACGCTCGCCTGGGCACCCGTGAGCTGGAGTGTGCGACCCTGGGAGAGGGCCCCTGCCAGGCCCATCAGCATGAAGGGAGACCAGTGGCTTCCCAACCATCTTGCTTAAGATGCCTGATGCCTGAATGTAAACCCTCCAGTGATGACATTTTCTCTCTCCCCTTCTCTTTTAAAATAGATTTTGCTTTTTAGAGTTTTAGGCGTACAGCAAAACCGAGTGAATAGTAGGTTCCCCCAGACCCCTCCCCAACGCCCCCCAGGGGCACGTTTTTACAGCAGATGAACCTCCACTGGCCACCAGCGTCACCCAGCATCCACAGTTCTCCTCAGGGTCCACTAGTGGTGCTGGGCACCCTATGTGTTTGGACACGTGTCCACTATGGTGTCTCGCAGAGGGCGATTCACTGTCCCAGAATCCCTCCGTGGCCGTTCTAAAGGGTGTGGAGGGGACCTCGCTGTTGCTGGCCCATCTTTTAACCAGGTTGCTTTCTTACTGTTCACTTTTAAGAGTTCTTTGTGTGTTTCGGATAACAGTCCTTTACCAGATGTCTTTGAAAATGTCTCTTCTAGTCCTTTGAGTCTTTGACAGGCCTTCTACAGAGCAGAAGTTTTTAATTTTAGCAAATACAGGACATATTTTTGAACTGCCCATTTAATTCTGCTTGTACCTTTGAGTAATCCTACCTTTTCACTACTCTCTTCAAGACAGCATAAAGTCTTCATTTCAAAGTCGCCTTCTCTAATGGAGACTGTCTCAGACACTGTTTACAGAATTTCTTTGTTTGCTTTAAGAGCCGAGGGAAGTGGATTTCACCAGCCTGCTTCTATGAGTGGAGATTGCGTTTGAACAGGAGATACCTGCTGCTTTGAACTTGAGCCAAGAAAGTAACATTTCCAAATGTCCTTTCCATTGTGAAAGTTTTGACAGATGACTCATTCTGGAAATTATTACTTAAGAGATAAAATTGGTCCTTTGGTCCCAATGATCTTAGCTACTCTCTATTCTTTCAGTGGTTTAAAAAAGAAATGTGATCGATAACAAATGTGAATATCTATATAAAGTACTTTAATTCAGAATTTCTCTTAAAGATGTCAATTCTTACTGTAGCTGGAAACCATGTTAATTTTTCAGATAAAGACCAGGAGACATCAATTAGGGCTACAGTCATACACTTAGTCCTGAAGATGGGGAAGAGTGGAGCACTCCTCCTCCTGCCAGGCCTGGGGGGGCTGAAGGTCACAACAGAGCCCCCCTTCTCTGTCCTGGGGCAGCCCACCTAAACGCGCAAACAGAAAATGAGCATGCTGCAGCTTGTTCGGTTTCCAATCCCTCATTCTGAAGTTAGAAAACAAAGACTATTGGAGGCTTCTGGAGAATTATTTTGGCATCACACACAAGTTATTAGAAGGAAAAAAGATCAGCCTACTATTAAAGACTCAACAGTATGAACCTCTGCACTATAGACAATCTGTCTCAGTAAGGTAGATCTAATACCCAAGAACTTGCCCTGTGCACCTGAGGAGTGCCCTGTGTTCGTGCCTCAGCGTGAGGGTGGCGGGCGAATGCATTCAGCCCCGAGGGTTCTGGAACTTCATGGAGGAACTCAGGCAACCTCTATACTCAGCAAAGGAACCATTAAATAGTTCAGGTAACCTACCATCCGGAAGATGTTTAAACTGTTTGATGCCATCCACCCACTTTTCACAGGTTTTTGCAAAGTAGTCATGCCCATATAGGGCTTCCAGAGGCTTTTTCGTTTTCTCACTCCACTTAGAAACATCTCGGATACCTGAAAAATACAAGTGTGAACAGGAACAGGCTTAGTGTCATACTAAAGTTTACCTGCAAATGTTCCAAGCACAGTGCAGCTCAGAGCCACTGCCTGCTGTTCTGTCGGCCAAGAACACTTACCCAGGCTTCCACGGCTCACTCCTCCCTCCATCTGGGTCGCGAGGCCTTTCCTTCAGACCACCCTGCCCCTCCTACTCTGCCTAGCACTTACCACTCCTTCCCAGCGCTTTCCCTGCCCGCGGCTGAGTGTCTGTCTCCCCACCAGGATGTAGCCCCCCAGTGTGAAGGACTGCGCTTTGCTTTGTCGCCCACGGCACCCCAGGGCCTGACCAGTGCTTGGGACAAAGCAAGCACACAGTAAATTCTTACCACGTGGACGAAACCAGATCTGCACTTACTGCTGTCTGCTAAAGGCATACGACTTAAAAAAGATAGTCCTCTAATCAGGGCCATCTGAGTAAGGGTGACATTGTTTACAAAAGAGGGTTTTTTTCTGAATTGTATTTATGTACATTGAGAAGTGCACACAAATGATTTATTTTCATTTCTGCTACTGAAGAAATATGGGTGTAAAAGGCTAAATACTAACTTCAAACGATACTGTAGATGGTTATTAGACTAGGGAAGTGTAGCTAAAATAAACACACACATCACTCACTCCGCGAATCTCTTCCATGCCTCTCAGATGCACTGCACACAGATGCCCGTCTGAGCACAGCAAACAGTGCTCGTGTGGAGCTTCTCATACGGGGCTTCTGCTACAAGATGCACCTTGAAGACACCGGGACACTGATGGTGAGAATTCACACTGAGCAAGACCTTGCCAGCACTCAGAGCGTGCCAAGCCCCAGCAGATGCGCAGTAAGTACTCAGAGAGTGGAAATAATGAAACAGGGAATGGCTACTTACAGCTGCCTTCTCGGGAGGAAGGTCCTGCTGCAGTGCTGGCTCTGCTCTCTGACTGCTTCATCTGTGGGGGGCCCAGAGTTGAGTAAGAGGCGGAGGGGAGCAGAAATCTCTGTGCACAAGTGAAAAGGCTTCAGAGAGAACTGCAGAGAGGAACTGGAAAATTAAGAGGTGGGGGAGATTTGGGAAGAAGAAAAAGGAAAGTTGAAAGGTGGGGGATGGAGGGAGGTACTAGCAAGATCCTGTGAAGATGGCCAGTTTCCCTGTGGGCAGAATACTACTCAGACGTGAAAAAGAAGGACCCCTTACCCTTTGCAACAGCACTGATGGACCTGGAGAGAATTGTGCTCAGTGAAATAAGCCAGTCAGAGAAAGACAAATATCACATGATCTCACTCATATGTGGAATCTAATGAACAAATTATACAAACAAACGAAACAGAAACAGACTCAGATACAGAGAACAGACTGACAGCTGTCAGAGGGGAGGGGGGAGGGGCTGGGTGAGAAAGGTGAAGGGATTAAGAAAAAACAAACAAACACGACAACCCTCCCCCTCGATCTAACAGAGACAACATTATAGTGACTAGCAGAGGGAAAGGAGGGTAGGGAGACTTTATAAAATAAATTAAAAAAAATTCCCTGTAGATATTTTTACTTCTGGCTATATAACAGACAACACCCTCTGAAGGTCCGCTCTCAGTGGAACTAGATCTTTATAATATACAGTTTTTGTTGCACTGTTGGAGTTGCAGTAATTAATGGACTAGACTAGGAATGTGTGTGAGAATATACTGTATGTGTAAGGGAAAGCGAACCCAGAAAATAGAACAAAAAGTGATAAGACTACTAAAAGGCAGGGCTGCTTTTGGGGAAAATGTGACTATTAATGGGGTTGGGAGGGTGCAGTGAACCTGAGATTCCCATGTTAGGCTGAGATGCAAACTCCACTGCCTGGTGGGGCCTTGTGGTTCCCAGGAGCAGTGAATGCACATGCTCTATGGAGGAAGCATTCTCTCACGATGCTCACTGGTCTTCCCTGCGGTTCCCAGAGTAACATAAGTAAATACTCCTCCTAATTGAGATCACAAAACAATCAGAATCCTTACAAAGCTAATGGAAGGACTAAAAAGTTGGAAGAGAAAGCTTAAAGAATTATGCAGAACCCCCGACCTTGAGATAAGAAGCTGGAGTAGAGGTTGGGAGAATGGAAAGACACGGTCTACGTGTCCAACCAGCCCCAGCAAAGAGGAAAGGGGACACAGGACAGGCAGTATGAAAGGGGAATGCAAGAATGCTTTTCAGAACTGATCAAAGAATTCACAAATTAAATAAAATGTAATCCAAATAAGAGAAATAAAAAGAAGTCACACTCAGACACAGAATAGAAAATCAGGAACGCGTCAAAGGAAAAGAGAGAATCTGAAAAACAGAGATAAGACACATCACTCCACAGGGAGGACATCAACTGACAAAACTTCTCAACAGCAATTAAGGAAAGAAGAAGACAGTGTAATGTTGGAGAAGATAATTTTCCACTTATATTTCTGTCTTAGCCAAACAATCTTTCAAGAATGAGGGTGACATAAAAGACATTCTTAGGTAAAAGCTGAGTTTACTATTAACAGACCTTCCTTTAAAGAAATTGTAAAGAGTAATTTCAGGAAAGAGAGAAAGGCCCTTAGAAGGAATGTCTGGGATGAAAGAAGGAAGGTGAGCAGAGTCACTGACAGACAGCTTGGTGAATGTAAAAACAAACAAAATCTGCAAGGCTAGTGAGAAAGTAAAACAGTGTAACATTTCCTTATATTAAATTAAATAGCTTTGTACATAAAGAAAGCAAAAGACAAGCCACAGGTTGTACACAACATAACTACTAACACAATTACTAACCAGCAAGGGGTTAGCAATCAGATTTTCAAAAAACAAAAAACAACCCCCATCTGCAAGCCAATAGCACTGAAGTAATGTTGGAAGTGTTCTAGTCTGTTGTTACACCTGATAAGGTTTACCTGTTAAACATACTGTGTTATATGTATAACCATTGCCTAGTAAAATTTTAATAATAAAAAGAAATGACACAAATCAGTGTAGTACAGAAGAAAAGCCAGTGGTGCATAAACACATAAAAAAATCCTCATCCCCACTAATAATAGAAAAATGAAATTTAGACCACAAATAAAATACCATTTTCATCCATTTGGCCAGATTGAAGAAGTCTGATAGAAAGATGGCAGCAGACTGAGTGGAAGCTACACTGACACTCTCCCAGGACCAAACTGGACTTACAACTAAAATACAGAAAAGCCATCCTCAATAATCAACTGCAACTGAATACCAACTGGAGAGCACCCTCATGACCAAAGAGGAAAAGGGGAGACCACATAGAGTCTGGTAGGAAGTACAGAGGTGACATGGCTGGCTGGGCTCCCACAGGCAGCAGCTGAAGGTCCTGAGAGAGATCTCAGCTGGGGGCGGTTCCCACTGAGGACTCTGGAGCCTACGCCCCAGTCTGGGCTTCCCAGCTCAGAGCACCAGAATTGAGAAAGGTGCCCACATAACATCTGGCTGTGAAAAGCAGCAAGGTTTCTGTCTCCCAGGGAGACATGGCTAGAAATGCAGGCACCCTCTTAAAGGGCCAATGCACAAAGTTTTCTGTGCAGCCACTCACCTTGGGCTCCAGAAGAGGGAGAGCAGAGTGGACTGGAGCTGTGTGAGGAGGATCTGGGGTTGTGGGCACTGGAGATAGAGCTCAGAGGGCACCCTACTGGATTCCTGTGTGGAGTCATTCCCCCAAACTGCAGAGGGCATCTTTCACAGGCAGACACTTACCTTCCAAGCAGTTTTTGCCTGGAGGGGAAGCAACTGCCCTACCCTGCTGGAAAACCTCTTGCCCTACCCTGTGGAGTTTCTACAGCCTGAGGCTCATTAAGAAAATCAGATTAATCAGCCTGCAGGCAGAGGCAGACCTCAGAGTGCTTTGCGTCTTTGCCTGATCTGCTTCTGGACCTGGCCCTTGGAAAAGCAGACTCTGTTGTGCATCTTGGTCCTGTCCAAATGTGCCCAGCCCCAATAGAGGGGACCTCAAGCAAAATGGGGTACTCAGGGCCAGTCACAAACAGCGCCTGACATTGGCCTGCACCAGAAATGGTCCAAAAAGACTGAGAGTCCTAGAAGGCCTACCTAATACATAGAAACAAACCCAAATAGGCAGCCAAAATGAGGCAACAAAAAACTAAGCCCCGAATGAAAAAACAAGTCTCCAGATGAAGAGCTAAATGAAATGATAATAAGGAATTTTTCAGATATAGAGTTCAGAATAGTGATTGTAAGGATGCTCAATAGTATGAAAAAAGATATGGAAACTATGAAAAATGACCAGATAGAAATTAAGAATGACATAGCAGAAATAAAGAATATATTAGAAGGAGTAAGAGAAGATTAGAGGAAGCTGAGGATCAGATCAAGTTAGAAGACAAGGTAGAAAAAACATCACTCAATTAGACATCCAAAAAGAAAAAACAATTAAAAAACAGGAGGACAGTTTAAGGGAGCTGTGGGATAACATGAAATGTAACAATATTCACACCATAGGAATGCCAAAGGTCAAAAGTAAGCAAGGGTTAGAGAACCTGTTTGAAGAAATAATGGCAGAAAACTTTCCTAACCTGGTCAAGGAAAAAGTCACACAAGTTCAGGAGGCACAGAGAGTCCCAAGAAAGAAAAATACAAAGAGGCCCACACACAGACACATCATAATTAAAATGCCAAAAATTCAAAACAAAGAGAGAATACTAAAGGCAGCAAGAGAAAAGCAATCTGCTACCTACAAAGGAGCTCCCACAAGGCTATCAGCTGACTTCTCATCAGAAACTCTACAAGCCAGAAGGGAATGGCATGAAGTATTCAAAGTAATGTAAAACAAGGATCTGAAACCAAGACTGCTCTATCCAGCCAGACTATCATTTAAAAAAGATGGTGAAATAAAGAGCTTCCCAGACAAAAAAAGGCTAAAGGAGTTTGTCACCACCAAATCAGCATTGCAGGAAATATTAAAGGGACTGCTGTAATTAGAAGTAGAAATAGAAGCATTGCAAGAAATCTTTAAGGACTGCTGTAATAATAAAAAGAAACAGAGAGACAAACATAGGCATAAAGAATTAAAATGGCAATAAATAAGGACCTATCCATAATAACCTTAAGGACTTTAAGGGAGAGATCAACAGCAATGCAGTCATAGTTGGGGACTTTAACACCCCACTGACTTCACTGTATAGATCTTCCAGACAAAAAGTCAACACAGAAACAGTGACTAAATGGCACACTAGATCAGATAGACTTAATTGATATTTACAGGACATTTCACCCCAAAGCTGCAAAATATACATTCCTCTCAAGTGCACATGGGTCATGCTCAAAGGTAGACCACATGTTAGGACACAAAACAAGTCTTTACAAGTTCAAGAAGATTGAAATCATATTAAGCATCATCTCGGACCACAGTGACATGAAATTAGAAATCAACTACAGTAAAAACACTCAAAAACATTCAAATGCATGGAGGCTAAATAGCATGTTATCAAACAATGAATGGGTTACCAATAAGATCAAGAAAGAAACCAAAAACTTCCTGGAAACAAGTGAAAATGAACACACAACAACCCAAAATCTATGGGACACAGCGAAAGCAGTTCTGAGAGGGAAGTTCATAGCACTGCAGGTCTCCCTCAAAAGGCAAGAACAATTTTTAGTAAACTACCTAACCCTACAACTTAAAGAATTAGAGAGCTCCCTGTGAAGCCATCTGGACTAGGGCTTTTGTTTGCTGGGAGTTTTTTATTGCTGCTTCAATTTCATCAGTTGTTATTAGTTATTCAGGTTTTCTGATTCTTCCTGATTCAGTTTTATATGATCTCACTCATATGTGGAATCTAATAAACAAAATAGACTGAAGAACAAAATAGATCCAGAGACACAGAAGCATGGAACAGACTGAGGGATCTCAGTGGAAAGGCGCGGGTGGGGGAGTAGGTGGGGAGAGATTAATCATAGAACTTCTATCCATATATGTATAACCCATGGACAGGGACAGTAGTGTGGAGAAGGTCTAGGGAGGTGGGATGTGGGGTGGAGGGGATCAATGGGGGAAAGAGGGGGGATATCTGTAATACTTTCAACAATAAAGATAAATTTTTAAAAAAAGAAGTCTGATGATTGCAAATTTTTAATGAGGACCTACATTAAAGTATCTCATACATTGCTGGTAGAGTGTAAATTTATTTAGTTGTGGAACAATCTGTCACTGGTAATGGGGTATACTTGCATTCCACAACACTCAGCAATTCCGTACACCCTGGAGAGTCACTGTGGCTCACATGCCCACGGGATGTGTACCAGAACATTCATACAACTCTAGAAACAGACCAACTGTCCACTGATCAAAGAAAAGGAAAAAAACGCAATGCTTGCTCAATGGAGTATGATACAGCAACATCATGAATGAGTCTTAGAAGTATAATGTTCCCTGAAGAGTCAAAGAAAACAAGGTACAGTGTGAAATCACTCTGTATAGTTCAAAAACAAACTATATAATAAACATATATTATAATATATAACAAAAATGTAACCATGTTTGTTTATGATTTATATATCTAACATATTAGTATACATTCATATAACATTAATGTGTAATGTTAATATATTTTACATAATAGTTTAAATGTACATATTTTATAAATTTATATAAATTTTTACAAAATAAAGAAAGTGCTCCGTGGTGGGAAGGCCAAGACCTTTTAAGAACCAAATTGGCTAATGTTCAATTCAAAGATATTTTTCTTGCAAAAATGTAAATTCCTCCACTTGGGACAGCAAGCGATCCTCAGAATGCATTAACTTAGTAAAGCCAGGCATTTGGAGCAAGAAGCATCCACAGGAATGTTAAATCTGGGCAAGACCTTAGACTCCCACAGGAAAAACGACTTGAATCTCAAGGGTAGGGAAGCCCAACTGTGGCTGGGCAGCCAGATGTCACACCAAGCATGGTGGCTCAGAGCACAGGCTTGGCGGTCACACTGCCTGTGCCTGATCCCAGCCCTGGCACTTCCTAGCTCTGAGCAAGTTCCTTACTTCTCTGTGCTATAGTTTCCTTACCTGAAAAATGAGAATTATAATAACACTATGGGATAAAAGTAAACAAGTTAGATGTGAAATGTGCTAACAACAGTGCCTGGTACATAAGCACTCAAAAATATTCCATGCATTTATATATTTACTTCTGTCATTTCTTAAAAGATGAAGCCAGTTTTACACCAAAGCATAATTTCCACCAAAAATAAGTAGTAATTATGTTTCATAGTTAAGTACCTAAAATAAGCAATTGGATCAAACTGTTTGCTGATCCAAAACAACTAATTTCTATCCAAAAAGAAACTGACATGCTTCTTTTTTGAGCATATAATTTGTGATTAGCACTCGAATCTTAGTGAAGAAAACACTCATTCATCAATTAGTAAATTAGTCCAGTAAACATTATTGGAAGCCTGCTGTGCTAGTCACAACACATACAAACCCGAACGAGATGTGCTCTCTGCTCCTCAGTCAGGAACTTGTGAACAACCGTGGTATTAGAGAGAACTGGGTGTCATGGGGAGGTTGGAGAAGGAAAGAGGGTCAGTGAGCTCAAGGGCAGTGGGAAGGGGCGGCCGTGGCGGGGCTGCCTGGAGGTTACACTGCTATTTCTAAGTCAGCGAGAGCGGAAGTCAGCAGGCAGATATGGGAGAAGGAACAGCACGTGTGGTGGTGAGGCAGGACCGGCCGCCGTTTTAGGGAGACTCCCCGTCTCAGGTCTCAGCTTACCCGCCTGGATGTACATGTGACCTCATCTGACCTCCGTAACCCCGCCCACTATTTTCTCGCCACAAGCAGGCCCGACCTCCGACCCTATAAAGCTGACCCAAGCCCTTTGTTCAGGGCCAAGAATTTGGAGATGCCTCCCCCGGGACCGCATGCGTTAATAAAGGTCTCCTTTTGCCTCCTCCGGTGTACGGCCTGAGTCTTTTCCACTACATTTTGGTTCCCTGACCTGAAACGGCTCATGAGTGCTCCGAGGGGGATCTGCAGAGCTCAGAGGCGGGAGGGAAGCGCGTGCCCCAGTCTTTTCGGGTCCCGGCCCGTCCAGAGCCCCGTGGACAGCCACCCGCGGAGTCCACCCACCCGGGCTGCCGGGGGAGGACGAACGGATCTGGACATGGGACGAGATCTCTTCGGAACCAGTGAATGCCCTGGGGAACAGGAGCCCGAGACCAGGCCCACCCTCTGGGTGGAAGGAGAGACTGATCACCTCTCTTGGCCCTTTGGCCACAGGCAGGGACATCCTATCGGGCGGGGATGTCTAGACTCACTTGACTGGAGCGTGCGGGTGAGTGAGTGAATGTCTGTGCGGCTCCACGGGCACTCGCCCACGGAGTCTGAGTGGGCCCCAACCTGCGGTTCCGTGGTGACCTCATACGGCTCAGGGCAGCGTCAGACTCTGGGGGACCCCGTCCCTCCCTGCGAGTCTGATCCGGGTCAGGGGTTTATACTGACCTGCCAAAGCTAAGAGGCACCTAAATCCCCGCGAGGGGAGCGGCCAGGAAGGCGACCTGAATCCCCTTGTTTGTCTGCGCCGACGTGGGAAGGAAGAGCTATGGGGGGCACCTCATCAACGGTATTAGGTTGTATGCTTAGGAACTTTGACCGGTTCAGGGGACAGGACCCCTCGGTGACCCCGGATCAGCTCGACACTTTCTGCTCGGACGAGTGGCCGTCATTCGGGGTAGGCTGGGCCCCTGAGGGAACTCTTAATCTGGGGATCATCCGGGCAGTATACCTAGTAGTGACAGGGAAGCCAGGACATCCCGACCGGTACACATACACAGACAGGTGGCAGGAACTAGCCCGGGAGCTACTGAGTTGGCTTCGCCAGTGCCAGAAACAGACGCCCCGAACCGTCGGGGTCACCGGGGCCAAGAAGAAGGCTCCCCGAATACTAGTGGCCTGCCCTAGGGAAGGCCGGCACCCGCCAATCTACAGGAGTGACCCAGAGGAAGAGCCGCCATTTAGCACATCCCCGCCTTACACCCCAGAGCCGAGAGCCCCGGAACCGAACGCTCCGGAACCAAAGGCCTTGGAACTAGAAACGCCCCCCCCCCGTCAGTTTCACCACAGTGTCAGGTGGAAGCAGTCCCAGCCTCACCAATGGCAACCAGACGCCGTCCCAAGCTGGCCCTACAGCTACCCTTAAGGGAGACCCAAGGGCCCCCGCAAGTCGGGCCCGATGGGACTGAGCTACCAGGGCGTACGATAGTCTACTATCAGCCTTTCACTACTGCAGATCTCCTCAACTGGAAGCATCACCCTCCCTCGTACTCTGAAAAACCGCAGGCCTTAATCAGCCTTATGGAGTCGATTATGCAAACTCACTGGCCCACGTGGTACAACTGCCGTGAGCTACTCCTCACCCTATTCAGTACAGAGGAGCGCCGGCGCATACTCCAGGGGGCCCTCCAACACCTGGAAACCACGGCACCAGTGGGGACACTAGACCCGGCACAGTGGGCCAGAACGGCTGCGCCAGAAATCCAGCCAGAATGGGACCACCACCCCGAAGAGGGCAGGGCGGCGCTGCAGAGGTATCGAGAAGCCCTCCTCCGGGGCGTCCGAGCAGGAGCCAGAAGGCCCACCAATATGTCTAAAGTCGCCAATGTGACCCAACAACCAGATGAATCCCCGGGAGATTTCTACGAGCGACTGTGTGAGGCACACCAAATTTATACGCCATTTGACCCCGAGGGTCCACTGGAAAAGGGAGTGCCCCAACAGGAAGAAGAAGAGGCAGATCCAGGGTGCTCCTCAGCCTGAGACCCCCGCCCCAACTGTCCTCAGCCTGACGGGCACGGACTCAGACTAGGACAGACCAGGCTCCCTAATCTTGGCCCCCACGAGCCCATGGTCAAGTTAACTGTGGGGGGCCAAACTCTCCCTTTCACAGTAGACACAGGAGCTGAGCACTCCATGGTAACCACTGCCATAGCCCCCCCGTCGGGGCGTGAGATCTCCATTATAGGGGCAATCGGACTATTGAGTGGCCCATAGAGGTTCTGCCAAGCCCGAACAGTAGAATTAGGGGGCCATCAAGTGAGACATGAATTCCTGTACCTCCCAGAGTGCCCAGTCCCACTCCTGGGATGGGACCTGCTGGCCAAACTAGGGGCCCAGATCCCCTTTCAGCCATCAGGGAAAGCCCACTTACAGGTCGGGGCACCGTCTGTGATGGCAGTCCTCATTCCCAGGGGAGAGGAGCACCGCCCCTATGAGAAACTAGAAAGAAACACTAGAGGCAAAACCCCTACCAGCTGGGTGGTCGGCGTGGAGGGCAGACCTGTGGGCATTAATCAGGGCCCTAGAGTTGTCGGAAGGGAGGAAGGTCAGTATATACACAGATTCCCGGGATGCCTCCGCCACTGCACACATCCACGGCGCCATCTACCGGGAGAGAGGACTACTTACCGCCGAGGGGAAGGACATTAAAAATAGGGCTGAAGTTCTTAGACCGCTAGAGGCAGCATGGGCTCCGGCCAAGGTGGCAGTAATCCATTGCCGAGGGCACCAGAGAGAAGGAACAGAAACAGCAAAAGGAAACTGGCGGGCAGATCAAGCGGCTAAGGAAGCAGCCCAGGGTGCAAGTGCCCCAGCCGCCGCTCCAGCTCTAGAAGGAGCCGTGTTAGATCTCAGCCCTACGCAATCGGACTATACTTCTGAGGAATAAAAGTGGGCGATCCAGACGGGGTGTACTCAGACTACGACTGGCATCTGGGAACTGCCGGATGGGCGTCTGTGTGTGCCCCAGACCCAGGCGAGCAATCTAGGGAGGCAACGCCACACCCTGACTCATCTAGGGAAAACGTCCCTGAGGCCTTGCTAAAGAAATATCACTACTTCCCCAACCTGGCCAGCATATGCGCTACACAGAAAGTAAAGTAACACAGAGAGGCAGAGAGGAGGCTAGGAACTGGAATTGGGGCCTAGACACTCAGGCCTGGGTCCGGTGGCTCGTTCCGTTAATCGGGCCCGTTCTTATCATCCTAATAGGAATATCTATCAGGCCGTATGTAATTAGAACGGCCATCCGGGCCCTAGAAACCACTGTTACCAGAAGGGCCACCGCCAAGATTCTAGCCCTTCAGCAGGTCCATTACTGTAGACTCTGGGAAACTGAAGACCCGGAGGAGAGGGACGTGGATCATGATGCAATAATTGCTGCAGCAACAATGGCATCAGAGGGGGGAAATGAGGCAGGAACCGCCGCCATTTTAGGAAGACTCCCCATTTCAGGTCTCAGCTTACCTGCCTGAATGTACATGTAACCTCATCTGACCTCTGTAACCCCGCCCACTATTTTCGTGCCAAAAAGCAGGCCGGACCTCCGACCCTATAAAGCTGACCCAAGCCCTTTGTTCGCGGCCCAGAATTTGGAGACTGCCTCCTCCGGGACCGCATGCGTTAATAAAGGTCTCCTTTCGCCTCCTCCGGTGTACGGCCTGAGTCTTTTCCGCTACAGTGGCACAGAGGCAGAGAACCTGCCCTATGGCCAGAACTTCAGGGGTTCTCAGGTGCTGAGGGAAGGATGGGTGTGTGGGCAAGACAAAAGCAGTGGGAGATGGATCTAGAAAGACAGAGGGTCCTGGGTCACAGACTCAGTGAGCAGAGCTGAGGAGTTTGAATTTTACTTATCCAGAAAGCTATGGGGGACCTTGAAGGATGTTTAAGTAATATATTGTGAGATTTACACCATACCAGACGTGAATGAGGGTGTGGACCTGGAGCCTGGCAGGAGGAGGGGAGGGAAGGCGGACTGCAGACAGAATGAAGGAATAACACAGGAAGATGCAGAGCACCAGGTGACCGTGGTGAGGCTAAAAGCCTGACCATCAGTCAGACCGGAAGTGCCACCTCCCAGCTGTGTTATCAGGGCAGGTGTTAGGGTTTGGCCATACAGCTGTGAAAGAATTCACAACTAAAAGAAGAGACGCAGAGAGGAAGTTTATTTACTTCCTCCACCCGCCACCCAGGGAAAGGGCCAGGGCATTGCTAATCAGCGCAAGGGCATGAAACAAAGGGAGCTTCCCTTTTTAAGCAGGGCCTATTGCTAAGCAACAAGGAGGGAAGGGTGGGATGTCTTGAAGTTGAACAGATACCAGGGGCTGTCTTGAAAAGTTACCCTTTGGTTGCTTTCCAGGAGACAGCCCAACAGGTGTCCTAGGGAGGTGTCTTATCAGTATTGTTTCCAGGCCTGTAAAACATGCTCAGAGCAAAAGTGATGAAGAGGTCAAAGGAGGCTTGTTTGAGGGGAGGGGGGAAGGGCACTTCCTACTAACTCCTTGGTGGGAATTATCCCTGAGCTGTGAAAACAGCAGGAGGAGGGGATGCAATAATGTAGCCTTGGGAGTAGCTTATTTTGTCTGCAGTTTGAACAGAGGGGCTGTTTGAATTAGAGGAGCCAGCAATCTTGGGGTTAAATTATCAGGTGCTTCTTATAAACTGTGGAAGGCCACCGCAAGGAAAAAGAGAGTAACAAGGGAACACCATGAACAACTCTAAAAGAATCCACTGGACTTGACAGTAAGGAGATTATACTTATCTCAATGAGAACGTTTCAGTATGGGCCAGAATGGACTAAAGAAGGAATGCAAGGAGCATGTGTAGGAGCAGAGTGCAGACAACTCTTTCCACAGGACAACTGTTTCCACAGGATTGTACGAAAGAACAAAGAGTTGTAAGGTAGTAACTACAGGTAAGAAGGGCAGCCTTTTGGAGGAGGAACCATGCCTACCTTTGAGGGCTGAGGGAAAGGTCCAGGGAGAGAAGTCAGGAGAGGGAGGCACCCTGTCCTAGAGGCAGCGGGAGGGAAAGGACCAGCTGCAAAGCAGAATGGCTTAGTTTGCAGAAGACAGCCACTCTCTTTGGGACCAGGTGGGGATACAGTAAGGACAGGCTGGAGTACCGACTGGGATTGGTATCTAAATCAGACTTATCACTTAAGAGTTTCATAGTTCTTTACCAAACAGAAACTGTCAGGAACTAAGATTCTACACTGAAACACTGCCATTAGATAGCTTGCTTAAGTCATGTGAACTGCAGAAGAGCTGAGAAAGGCTAGACTTATAATATTCTAGTGCACGAGCCTGCAAACTATTCCTGTAAAGAACCAGGGAGTAAATATTTTAGGCTGTGTGGGCCAAGAGGCAAAACTGAAGATATTATATAGATAGAGGAGAGAAACTTCTGATCCTAGCCTGGCCCTAGCTGCCTGAGGTAAGAAACACACTCAGGACAGAAAGTTCCTGGCCTGATGAGAAGGGTCCTGGTGGGCCAGGCCAGCCTGGGGTGGGGGCAGGGTGGCCAGGCCAATTTCACTTTGTGCCCCAGGGACCCCCAGATCCTTATATGCCCTTCTCTCCTCCCCAGAGCGCAGAGGTCTCAATTTGGGCAGCCTGCTGGAGAGTAAGCAACTCCTGAATTGCCAACTGAAATTCCATGACTGGTACCTAGTTGTAACCAACAGTCGCCAATGTGTCAGTGGCCACCAGTCCAGCCCGGGCAGCATCGCTGGGAGTGGAGGCGGAAATGGCGGGGAAGACGGACACCCCACACTGGTCCCCAGGACTCGCCTCGCCAGCCTCCCCATCGGTGCCTGGGCCTCACAAACACTTAGTGAGCTGGATCTGGCCCTTGTTTTCATGTCTCTAAAAACCTTAAAGATGAGCCTGAAGGGCAACTTCAAAAAATGTGAATAGCACAGAAATTCTTGATCAAGATACAAGGTTTCATATTTGAATACAATGTTCCCTTTTGCACCCACGTTATTTTAAGTCAGGATATGAATGATACTTCACATCAAACCTCTCCATCCTTGAAGTTCACTATCAGGAGAAAATGCAAATACTGATTTAGCCCTTTCCTGAATCAGAGAAGTAGCAATTCTGGAAAGAGAAAGCTTTAAAACAGACTGGTGAAATCACACTACTTTTATTATTTTTATTTTTAATTTATTTTTTTAAATTTTATTTTTGTTTAAAATATTACAGATGTCCCTTTTTCTCCCCAGTTCCACTCCGTTCCTTCCCCCTCCCCAGTCCCTCTCCCCATCATAGTCCATGTCCTTGGGTTGTGCCTATATGTATATAAATTCTTTAGTTACCCTTTCCCCCTCCACCCACCTGCCCTCCTCCATCCCTCTGACATTCATCAGTCTCATCTATGCTCCCATGTCATTGAACCTATTCTGTTCATCAGTTTATTAAGTTCTTTAGAATCGCACTACTTTTAGAAGTTATTCTTCCTGCCTTAGAATTGAGACTGGGAGAGGATGAGACGTAGCTTATCAGCACATTTCAAATAAGAACTTGGGGGGGGGAGTGCTACTCATCATGACGCCTCCCGTTCATGGAGCCTACCTTGGTAAATCATCTCATCTTCCTCGGTCACGTAGGCATTGGCCCCCCAAATCACCATCTTGTGGATGTAGGATGGGTATTTTGCAGCAGCAATGAGGGCTGTTATACCACCATCACTCCACCCCAGCAGAGAGACCTTCTTAAACTTCAGCGTCTGTGATAAACACAGCAAACAGCACAGCACAGGTCATTGCTCCTCTCTGTTCAAAAACCCAATAATCAACAATTAACAGTATCGATACAGCTGTGGGGTTTGGAGTGTCAACTGGTAATTAATGAAAAATCCTAGAGTCCAACATTTGGTGACATAAATGTTTTCTCTCAAGTAGTTTGATGAAATATAATTGTCATAAAAACTAATTCCATAGTATTATTTTTAATTTTGAAGGAACTACTTCTGGTTGGATAAAACCTCAAGCACCTGGAAACAATGGAGATCAGCTGTACTTGGACAGGGCCAATAATGTGTGTGCTCGTGGACACCAGAGCAGACGCTGAGATCATCTGTGCAGACTAGAAGGGGACTGGGTGAGGTGATACCATCCCACCTGGTAAAGCCCCAACTGCAACACAGTGAAGAAGCAGTTGGAGGGCGTCTGGAGAGAATGGGGTAATGGGGAGCCAATCAGGCTCCAAAAGTGTGTGTCACAAGGACAGTGAACAAAGATTACACCTGAGATGCTGTCTAGAAGTAAAAATGGAACAATTGGGGAAATTTAAGTTAAGGAATTAATAAATACCAGTTCAGGGTAGTTTCTGATAAACTGAGATAACTACTATGGGTAACAACTTGGTACTACCGTGTAGAACGGACATGTGCATCTTCTGTAACCCAGAAAGCCTTCTCCTAAACATGTATGAAACTCTTACGCATGTGCACCAGGAGGCAGGTCCTGGATGTCACAGCAGCATTGTTATAATAGCAAAAAGCCCGAGAACTAAAATGTCCACAGACAACAAATGTTCACTGCACTGCTGTTTATAATCACCAAAAAAGAGCAACTTAAAAATTAAGTTATCTACCATTAGAAGAGAGGTGAAATAAGAAATAGTACCTCCATACAATGAAATACTATACGCCTATATACCACTGCTGAAGCTCAGCCCAGCAGTGTGGCTCAGTTTGGAGTATCAAACTGTTCGATGAAATAGTGAGTTGGAAAAACAGTAGGTACAGTCTAATGCCACTAACATAAAACTGTCTACTTATATATGTAATGAGACTGGCCAGAAGGGCAGAGGCTCAAAGGCTTGGGAGTGGTGTCTCTACATAGTTGGATTGTGGGATATTTCTACTTTCTTCTTTATACCTATTTGAACTTTTAAAATTTCCTAGAGGAATCGAATGGTATTGCCCTTGTAGAAATAAAAACAAAAAAAAATAAATGAAGACAAGCCCTGCCATCCTCCCTCCCTTGGGGTCCTCCCTAAGAGACGCACCTTCATCAAATCAACAGCATCTTTTGCATCCCTTTCAAAAAAGTCCCCCGGGAAATCTCGATCTGGGGGTCTGGAACGTCCATAACCTCGAGGATCCCACGCAACCACTGTGAAGAGCTTCTTATTTAGGTTTTTAATCTGAGGTCCAAAATCGGTCTCTCCACTTCCTAAAAATAGCCACTTGATTAATTCAGGTGAATGCTTTCATTGTTTCAAAACCATTACCGTAACAAAAGAAATAATTCCAATCTTAAAGTAACCAGTTTCTACTCAGCAAAGGCACCTGCTTGCGGGACAGGATCCGTTCACCAGAGGCTGACTTCCTTTCCCCAGGAGCTCAGGCCTGCCTCTTACCTCTCCCTAGGGGCTACTTTGAGAAAGACAGAGGCCCTTCATTCGGCTGTCATTCAGGTGCTGCACTTCTGATACCTCTTCAGTGTAATCTTCGCTTAAAACATAAATCATGAAACTACACACAACAGACTTGTTGATATTATATGCTTCTGAGTTATTCTTTTCTTTTTTTAAAAAAATGACGATTACAAGTGAGAGAGATTCCGATATCTGTGGACAAACTTATGATTTGATCTACCCACGTTACTCACAGTAGAATTCTAAAATCTCAAACGTTGTTTTACTAAGCTAATGTGAATAGCCCTGAAGGTTTTTGGGGTTATAACTAGAAACCAGAAAATCAAACACAGAAATGATGGGGGAGGGCAGGGTGTGAAAGAAACAAATTATTTTATTAAAAGTCAGTGGCGGACTTGACTGGCAGTTGCGTGTCCAGGGCCAAACCAGTACTGTATTTTATTTACTTATTAAATATATCTTTATTGATTTCAGAGAGAGGAAGGGAGAGAGGGAGAAAGAGAGAGAAACATCGATGATGAGAGTCATTAACCGGCTGCCTCCTGCATGTCCCCGACTGGGGATGGAGCCTGCAACGCAGGCATGTGCCCTGACTGGGAATCGAACCGTGACCTCCTGGTTCATAGGTCAATGTTCAACCACTGAGCCACACCCAGCCAGGCCGCACTGTATTTTTAAGGTCTGCTTGGTTTCTGAGGACTCATAGCTCAGGCCATAAATAGATACTGAACACCTTGCTTGATAAACTAGTTGTATTAGAAAATGTCTTTCAAGATGGTGCAAGGTCACCTGACGTTATCCTTGTTCCTGACAAGACATACCTTTCTCCACTTCAGGTAAATCATCCAGAAAACCCGAGCTAAGAACATAAATGGATTTCAGGCTTCAGCCTACCACTCTGAAAGGCAAAGCTTCTCTACAGTCCCTGTGCTGGAGGGGCTGGAGGCCGAAGGAAGGAAAGGGAACAGTCTATCTCAAGACGAGTTTCAGAAGTAATAGCACTGCTTTCTGGCACACAGCTGTACATCTGAAGAGCAGTGCAAAGAATACTAAACTTAAACAATTCTTGCAGAACAGTTACCAGCATGTGACAGCTGAGAAGGAAACACATCCACACTGGCTGCCTGTGGAGAGGGGAACTGGGAGCTGGGTGGGCCCAATAGGGGATCTTGAGAGAGAATCTCATTGTTTGATTTTTAAATCAGGTTAATGCTTTACATAAACAAAAATTAAATTGTCAGAAGATTTTTATACCTGGATAATGATTGTAATACTGCAATAATGAAAATCTAAGCTGACAAATTATTCATTACTTTTATAGGTAACTTGGATCAAATCAGCCATTGGAGTAAATGTCCTCCTTCATTACAACAGCTTAAGGGAAAAAAATATACTAAATACTGTCTAAACAAGGGTGCCTCGATAGCCACAATGTTACCACAATCAGCTGAGGGCCAATCAGGTGGAGCCATCAACTGAAAAACTTTAGGAGAAAGAAGCAAATCATAAGGAAATAAGTATAAAGTGGAATTATTAAACTAAACAAAGCAACCCAGTACCAAGACCCTTAAAACCAAATCTGAGATGTCCTGAGATCACTAGAAAACTTCCCCCTGAACTTTCTACATTGAAACCACTTATCCTGAAAATAAGACTGAGATTCGGCTGGCTTTACAATACTCCATTCACATTGATCTAATTTTGATTTTTAAAAAGCCTTTAAGCTCAGTTTTGTTCTTAGCTCTTATTTTAATTGAACACAGTCAAGCATCTTTCAGCACTGAAAGTCTCCCATCCTGGAAAACCCTGAATCCCAGGCAACCTGGGATGGTCTGTCACTCCGTCATCTTTCTATACCTTTGTCCCACACCCTTTCCCTGACCTGTCAGCCTCCCAAACTGTAGACAACTAACCACACAGTGTACTTGCAGGGAAAACACAGGCATTTAAAGGAATGAAAAATACATACAGCAGAAAGTTATCTTTCTAAATCACCTAGCACTGATTGTAGCAAATATTACTTAAAAGTATTTCTGCAAAGCACTAAAACAATCAATCAGCATTTGGCCACTACTCTTGTGAAAGCCTCGTAGATCCCACTGCATGCGAAAGCAGTCCAGGAAAACCGTGCAGACCCAGCATTCCAGGAAGCAGCAGGACGGCGTGCTCGCCCTCTCCGGTCCGCAGGTAATGCAGGTGGACACCGTTCACAGCCACTTTGGCAGAGGTTACCGAGGTGCTAGAACAGAGAAGCCCCACCCCAAAGGAAAATTATTGTTGGTAGTGCTGATCTAATAACACAAAACTGCCCTTTAGTGCAGGAGACAGCTCCAGTGCCCTCCGCAGGCTTCTCAAGGGTTAAGGATAGGGTTAAACTACTTTGATTTGTGCTTCAGTTTTCCAAACCTAAAAAAGGACATCTTCCTTACTAGACTGCAAATCAGAACTGTTTTCATGTTTGAATATCCTAAGTCACCAACTCAGGGCGTACTCTACGAAAGTACCAAGAGGCTTGCTCAAATCAGCAGCCATACAGGCCCATGGGTGCATGCCCTAGGAGCTGGAAGCCAGTGGTACCAGTGTGCAGGCTGACGTGGGGCTCCAAACAATGGAACTGAGGGTGAGCATCCACAGAACAGGCCTGGGCCATCATCAGAAACTTAGTGGGTCCAGAGGAGCGACCTTGACCTGCAGCTGCCTCATCAGCATTCCCCAGGATGAGACTGGTCTCCGGGGTCCACAGGGAAGGCCTCGATCTCAAGGCTGTCCTTCAGGCATATGATCTCTCATGTTCTCTAGCCAGTTGCAGTAGGGCTCGAGTTAGGAATGCGTATCTGCACTGGTATGGCCAGACTGCTGTTTAAGATGCTGAAATACTTGTATTGTTTGTTAAGTAGCTGGGTCCTGCCCTTGCTGGTGTGGCTCAGTTGGTTGGGTGTTGTCCTGTGCACCAAAGTCACTGGTACAATTCCTAGCTGGGTCCATAAGCTCTCATCTCAAGGGCCCTCCCCCTGCTGCCAACCCTCCTTGGCCCAAGACCTCTCATGATGCAGAACCTAACTGCACATGCATGGCACAGAGAGGGGTCTTAGGCTAGAGCTACTGCCAGGGTCTGCTCTGACTGATGTGTGTGCCATACCGGGTGCCCTGTTCTGATTACTCTTTTCAGCTGCTCTCCCAGACACTCTGGGCACCTGGGCTGCGATACACAAGGCCCCTGCATCAGGTTCCAGCAGCCTCCCCACCAATTTCCCGGATGGCTGGGTGACTTTAGGAAGGGATATTATGGCATGCCAGGACAGATGCTGGAACAAATATACTGAACAAAGGTACATCAAGTCTTAACACGCAACTTCTGGAGAACATGACAGAATGGGTTGGTATTAAGGCCTGACGTAACATAAGCTCATTACGTATAGAATATTAGGGGGGAGCAGTAATAAAACCATGGGCAGGGTGGTGTCACAGTGACACTGCCCTTACCCATTATCAACGTCCTGCTCCTAATTCACTTCTGTCAAGACGGCTCTAGGGTCAAGATAAAGCAAATAATGCTCTACTAATGTTCACTTCAGCAAACATTTCTTTATGGACACATTCGCTTTCCTCAGCATCTACTAGAGGAAAGATGAAGATAGATTCACGTGCAGACCCTCAGGGAGGGGTAGGTTGGGACTGAGGGAAGAGCTGCAGGCACAGGTTATCAGCATTGCCTGTGTTCACCTCACAGGCATGCGGCAGCTCCCCAGAGATGGCTGGCTGTGCATAGCTCACTATAGTCACGTCGTGTACTTTTCTTACTCCTGTGCCCTAAAGAATTTTGAGGGGTTCCCTTCCTTGCTTGGAAAAGTAATTTTGTACAGTGAAGATGTTATGCTCAATCAGAAGAGCCCCCACCCACCTTTGTCAATGTCCAAGCCAGTGGTTTTCACTACCGGGTGTTGCTGTCTGTCTGTCTGTGCCTCTCCAGGGACCTGGGAGCCGGCCCTAGGGCAGGGGCTCAAACAGGCTTCCTTCCCTTCAGCTTTCATCTCTGTTAATAAAAACCCTCTCCTTTCCCTCTGTACTTTGCTGTAGCTGTTTTGATTCCCCACTCCAAATTTTCCTGTCATTATTATCCCTACCCCATATTCTTTTGGTTGCTAATAATACAGAAATAAAGCCAGGTAGTCTACAATGGGGCACTTTGGCACGTGACGTCTGAGACTACCAGGGCAGAGGCTCTGAAGGCAGCTTTAGAGGAGACAGAGATCACAGCAGGGCTGGGCAGAGGTTATTTGTTGAAGAGCGAGACGGCAGCATCTGAGATGAACTTCCAAGAATATGGCGGACGGGTGATTCTAACAGCGGAGGGAGTGTGGCCGCAGGCACAAGAGCAAGGACACGCATGGGGACGGGCAGAGCTCAGCCTGGCAGGAGTGTGGGGAAAGAGGGAGCGCATGGGCGGCTGAGCAGTGGCGGGGTCTGCAGCTCAGGGGAAAGGAATGGCCTAGTGCCCTGTCATCAGCATCCTCTATGTGATCCCAGCAGAGGCACCTCTATTGTCACCAATCTCATCTGCGGAAACACGACAGAGGACTGCTTATGAACAAAAGTAAATTAAATGCAAATCAATTTCAAACATAAGAAAAACTGTTTTATTTTAAAAAATAATCGTTACTGAGGGGCTTAAGTCCGTTTCTCTCCAGCTTGCCAAGGGGCCTAGGTGGCGGGCAGTCACACCGAAGGAAAGAGTGCTGCAGAGACCAGGCCTTGCAGGGCCCTGACATGTGCTTATTACTTGAACTATACTCAAGATACCAAGTTTCCCAAACTCTCAGGCAGGAAAAAGATAGAAACTTCAGAAAATTTAAAGAACAAAAAAACCCCTTTCCTCGGGCAGTCGTTTTGTCTTTCTCTACTATCTCCCCTAACAACCGCGTCTCTAACCCTGCGTTCCTAAGCAGGCGTGCTCATCAGAGCTGCCCCGGGAGAGTAAAACCACCCCTGCCGAGGACAAGGCTGGGAGAACCCCATTCCGTAACTGGGGCAGAACCGGGCGTGTGCTCTCTGAACGGCACACCCTGCTGTACTACTCATTCACTCACTCATCCATTCATTTCGTGAACACCTGCTTTGCCTGGGCACTCCATGTGGCTTGGAGGCTGGCAGGGAAGACAGATGATGAAACCTGCAACCAGCAGGTACTATGCAGTTTGCCAAGTATTATGACAGAACAGTAGGATACAGGAGACCCTGGGGCTGCAGGTGGCAGACATGAATCCCCCATGTCTTCACCAACATCCACACAGCTGCCCACTTAGCTCCTTTCTATCAGAGCATTTCCTGTCTCCCACTATGTCAGTGGAGCTCAAACTTAGATCTGAATCATCTGGCAAAACATTTTTTAAATGCCTAATAAATTTTAATTATGCCTGGCCAGCGTGGCTCAGCGGCTGAGCATCCGCCTGGGACCTAGGAGACTGCGGTTTGATTCCTGGTCAGGACACATGCCCAAGTTGAGGGCTCGATCCCTGGTAGTGGGTGTGCAGGAGTCTCTCTCCCCCCCTCTCTCTTCCTCTCTTAAATCAATAAAGATATATTTTTAAAAAATTTAATTATGCTGGGCTGGGCGTGGCTCAGCGGTTGAGCGTCAACCTGGGATCCAGGCGATCGGGGTTTGATTCCCCATCAGGGTACATGTCCTGGTTGCGGGCTCAATCAATGACTCTCTCATCATTGATGTTTCTATCTCTCTCTCCCTCTTTTTTCCTCTCTCTGAAATCAATAAAGATATATTTAAAAAATAAAATAAAAATTTAATTATTATTACAACTGCATTTTTTAGTTTTTTCCTTTCCTTTTCTGGCAAACTTAAATCTCTGGATGCCCGGGCGGCACCAAATCAACATCTCTGGGGTGGGACCCAGGTACCTGTATTTTTTTAAATCCCTAAGAGATTCTAATAGGTAGCCCAGGTTATGAACTACTGTACTGAGTTGATGTCTTGGAGGAGAAAAAAATCCTGTCTCCCTTTTAAAAACAGCCTGTAGAAAGGCATGCCCAGCTACAAGAGCCCATTTTTACCTTGTATTTGTCCTTGGCTCCTTTTTTCCTGTGAGGCTGGACAATTTTGTGAAAGGCAAGGAAGTGAGGAGCAATACAATGGCAATCAGTTCCTGACTGAGGGCAGAGCCACTCCCCTCAAAGAGGAAGAGTCGACTGTGGGAGAGGTAAGAACGTAAGAGTTTGGGGCAAATGATTAAAACTAACATTTAGTATAATTACTAAACTAAATAATGGACTCTGGTAAGAGCTTATCTTGTCTCTTGTTTCGCTACATGATGCACATTAATTAAATGTAACCACATTTTACCATGGAGGAAGCTGAGGGTTAGGTTTAGGGACTTTGCCCCAGTCACCCCGCTGGGAAGTTAATAAGTCAAGATGAGCACCTGACTGCTGACACCTGAGCCTTTGGCACTTTTTACACTTGGCTTAGAAATAAAAATGAGGTCTATTAATAGGATACATCCTCACTTTGAAAGTCCTACATATTCTCTATATCTTGTATTTTTAGCCATTTCTTTTGTATATATTTTTTCCAAAGTAACCACTGGCTATAAAAACCAAGCTACCGGTTAGGGCATGGATTTACATGAAATTTGATGACATATTTTTACATATTTTATACATTGTATTATTATTTAGATATTCATATATGTATCATTACTAATTTTTCCTACTAGTTACTTAATTCTTATGTTCCAGACCTTTTACATTCACTTTCTCGAATCCTCAGAACAATTCTGCAAGGCATGCAGCTCAGAGAGGTTAAGTAACCTGCTCACATTAAGCAGCTAGGAAGTGCCAATGAAGCCATCTGAACACCAGAGGCCTCGCTTTTTCTGTAACCTCGTGGGTTCCCAACAGGGCTCGGGCACTGGGGCCACACTCACCCTGAGGGTCAGAAAGAAGGTGCCAAGGGAAGGAGAATCTCTGATTCTCCCACAGAACATCCTGAGGATGAACTCGAAAAAAATTTTACATCAGGCAGGTAGTTAGATTCTATAAATTACTAATATCGTGATTGTACGTAACACAATTCTAGGTAGAAAGGGTTTTTTTTACCTGATCCTGGTACAAACCACTTTATAGATTACGAAATAAAAGTCAGTGTTCCCAATAACAGACTTACAAACAAGGTTTTGGAACACAACTCAACTGTAGGCCAGGCACTGGCTTAAACTGGGCTGCAGCTTGTCCCAGGAGTAACCAATACCACCGCTTGTTTTCCCTGACTGCATGTACATCAATTTGCAACCACACTTATAAAATGGCAGTTCAAGTTCCTGAGAACACCTGTTCCAGAGAAACCTGTTTTTCAGAGACATTTTAGTGAGAATGATTTGCAGTGCTAATGAATCAGCCTTCCTGCAACCATTAAATAACCTACCATAACTCTGATATTGGTAAAATCACAGTAACTTCATTTCAATCCCATTCTGCGAACGGGAGCTGGATAAATCGCTATTGTCCAGTGTTGATTTACACTGCTGTGGACATTGACATTTTTTGCCATTTGCACCAAAACAGTCCTGAAAATCTTCTAAAAGATCTAAAATAATAAAAAAGAACCTGAATCAAATACGAGACTCCTAGTCGATCACAATATAAAAATGTGAAGCTGGCCAGCCTCCTTTCTCCTTTCAAATGAGAAGTTTCCACCTTGGAGCGCAGTCCTAACGCAGGGTACCTCCCCCACGACTTTCCCCGGTCACGGGCGGGACTTGCCCGGCAGGCTCGCCGCGCACGCGCAGGGAGAGCGCGGGCAGGTCGGGGCGCAGGGCCGAGCCCCTGCCCGGCCGTGGGCGCTCGCGCCAGTGCCTCTCGGGACCTGGGCGCCCATTTTTAAGACAGTCGGTCAGAGATTAATCGACTTTTGTTGTTGTTTCCTCTCAAAAAGTGTGTGTGGGGGGCACAGAGAGAAAAGAGATCCCTGGGCATCTCCCCGGCCCGGCATCAGGCCTCCGGGAGCCTGGATTCTCGCCGGACAGCAGCCAAAGGCCTCGGGGCTAAGGGGTCGCAGGCGGCCGCAGGGTGGCCCTGACCCAGGAAACGGGGGGCCTCGCGGGGGCCGGGGGCCTTGCGGGGGGCCGGGGCCCGGGGGCCTCGCGGGGGCCGGGGCCCCAGCAGGGGTCGGCCTCGGCTGCCGCGCGCCCGGGTCCCTCCGGTCCGCACCGCGAAGGGGCTGGCTCCCCGGCGGCGACCCCCGGGCTCCGGGGCAGGGCGGGGCGGAGGCAGCTGCACTGCGGCCCCGAGCCCCGAGCCCCGGGCCGGCCGGCGGCCCGCACGCGCCCCGCCGCTTCCTCCCCGCCCCGCCCCCACCCGGGCGCGCGGACGCGGCACGCGAGCTCCCGCAGGGGCGTGGGCGCCATTACCCGAACGCGGCCGCGGGCCGGGCCAGGGGAACGTGGGGCCGCGACTTCAGAGCCGAGAGGAGGAGCCGCAGCCGGGGCGCCCCGCCGCCGCCCATTGCCGCCGCCATGGTCCCGCGTCGCCAGCGCCGCGCACGCGCATGCGCCGAGTCCGCAGGCCTCCGGGTCCGCGCATGCGCCCGGCCGTCCGCCGAGTCCCCCAGCGGCCGCCGCGCTCTGCCGGACGCGGAGTCCCCGCGACCCCGTCCCGCGGCTCGCCGAGTGCTCGCTGACCCCTGAAGAACGGGGCTTGCGGTCCCACGGCTCCGGGGCCCAGATCGTCGTCACTGGGCTGCCAGCTCTAGCTGCGCAGGGCGCACCCCGCCGGGTCTGCTCGTCCCGCGCCTGGCGGGGAGGCGGGCGTGCGGGCGCGCGGGGGGCGTGTGGGCGGCGCGGGGAGGCGGGTGGGCGCGCAGTGCGGGGAGGCGGGCGGCGCGGGGAGGCGGGCGTGCGGGCGCGCGGTGCGGGCTCGCGGGGGGCGTGAGGGCGGGCGCGCGGCAGGCGGCGCGGGGAGGCGGGTAGGGAGGCGGGCGCGCGGGGGGCGTGCGGGCGGCGCGGGGAGGCGGGTGGGCGCGCAGTGCGGGGAGGCGGGCGTGCGGGCTCGCGGGGGGCGTGCGGGCGGCGCGGGGAGGCGGGTGGGCGCGGGGAGGCGGGCGTGCAGGTGCGGGGTGCGGGCGGTGCGGGGAGGCGGGCGGTGCGGGGAGGCGGGCGGGCGGCGCGGGGGCGGGCTCGCGGCCCCTCCCCCCCAGCTCGCGGGCCGCCGACCGTGGAGGCGCTCAGCGCGGCTGCGAAGGCGGGTGAAGTGCGTTTGCTTCCCGAGATGATGGGATTGAAACCTTTTTGTTCTTCAAACCACCTCACAGGCGTGAGAATGGCTGTTACTTTAAAAACACGCTTGAGTTGACGCGTGGGCGAGGATGCGCAGGCCCGGGGCGCCGGCGCTGGGGGGACCTGACGGGGGAGCGGTCGGTGCGGGATTACAGGCGTGCGGTCCCGCGGCCCCTCTGCTGGCGCCCAGGGGGTGGGACGCAGGTCGCCGCCGCAAACTTCACAATCGCGGAGAAGTGGCAGCAGCGGACTGCCCACGGTGCACGCTCGGTGGAGCCCTGCCTGCCTTAGGAGGGACAGCCCGCACCTGCGGCCTCACGGGTGCTCCGCGGGACAAGCCAGTCACAGGACAAATCCTGGATGGCGCCACTTCTGAGGTCCCAGCGGAGGCGCCTTCATAGGGAGAATGGTGGTTGTCAGGGACTGCGGGCGGGGGTGAGGAGTTTGTGTTTAATGGGGACAGACTTTCAATCTCACAAGATGAAAAGGCTTTGGAGGGTGGTGATGGGAGCACAGTGTGAACGCACTTAACTGGGCTGTGCACCTGAAAATGGGTAACACTCCCTACCGCTCATGAGTCTTCTCGTGTTTCACGCGCCATCTGTTATGGACCTTAGATGTCCACAGGGTGTCTTGTCCACGTGGAGTGAAGCGCTCTCATTGGTGGAAACTGTGCAGGTCAATCTGCGAAAAACTATATAATTGCACGAACCCATAAAGCATTGCAGTTACACTGTATTTTGGTCATTCGAATAGTCTTTGTCTTCAAGTTCCTGGCGCTTTTAGAAATGCCCTCTCTCAGAAAAAGGAAGGAAACCAACAAAACTGATACACTTCCGGAAGTATTTAACAATAATTTATCAGATATTCCTAGTGAGATCGAAGATGTGGATGACTGTTTTGACGATTCCGGAGCCGATTCTACTGACTCTACTGACAGTGAAATTGTTAGACCTGTAAGGAAGCACAAGGTGGCGGTGCTTTCAAGTGATTCCAACACTGAGGAAGCTACTGATAATTGTTGGTCTGAAATTGACACACCACCATGCTTACAAATGTTTGAAGGTCATGCTGGGGTCACTACATTTCCATCTCAGTGTGACTCTACCCTCTGTGACCAATCTCTTTTTTGGTGATGAATTGAGATGTTGTGCAAAGAGCTGTCCAACTATCAAGATCAAACCGCAATGAAACACAAAACACCATCTAGAACACAAAAGTGGTCTCCGGTTACACAGAAATCCATCAAGAAATTCCTTGGCCTAATTATTCTGATGGGTCAAACAAGAAAAGATAGCTTGAAAGACTATTGTTCAACAGATCCTTTGATATGTACCCCTACATTTCCACAGACAATGAGTCGCCATAGATTTGAGCAAATATGGGCATTCTGGCATTTCAGTGATAACGCCAAAATGGACAGTCGCTCGGGGAGACTTTCCAAGATCCAACCTGTGCTGGATTATTTCCTGCATAAATTTCGAACAATATACAAACCAAAGCAACAGTTGTCTTTGGACGAGGGAATGATTCCATGGAGAGGACGTTTAAAATTTTGCACGTACAACCCAGTGGAATTAACAAAATATGGTTTACTTGTTCAGATGGTGTGCGAGAGTGACACTGGCTATATCTGCAATATGGAGATATACACTGCTGAAGGAAAGAATTGCAAGAAACTGCCCTTTCAGTCCTTGGACCCTATCTTGGCATATGGCACCATATTTAGCAGGATAATTATTGCAATGCTACATCTACTGCTGAATTGCTGCTACAGAACAAAACTAGAGTCTGTGGGACTATTAGGGAGAGTAGAGGTTTACCGCCAAATTTGAAAATGAAAACATCAAGAATGAAGAAAGGTGACATAATATTTTCCAGAAAAGGCGATATTCTTCTCCTAGCATGGAAAGACAAGCGGGTTGTCCGGATGATATCAGCGATCCATGACACTTCTGTCTTGACAACAGGAAAAAAAATAGAAAAACGGGAGAGAATATGGTAAACCCTACCTGCATCAAGGAATACAATGCCCACATGAAAGGCGTTGACCGTGCAGCTCACTTCCTTTCGTGTAGTTCTAAGGAAAACGATGAAATGGACAAAAAAAGTAGTGCTGTACCTTACAAACTGTGGACTTTTCAATTCATTTAGAGTGTACAATGTCTTCAATCCACAAGCAAAAATGAAGTATAAACAGTTTCTGCTATCAGTGGTGAGAGACTGGATGACAATAATGAAGGCTGTCTGGAACCAGAGACAAATCTGTCCAGCCCTTCCCCTGGGGGTGCAAGGAGAGCACCTCGTAAAGATCCACCAAAAAGGTTGTCAGGTGATATGAAGCAGCATGAACCTATGTGTATTCCAGCGAGTGGAAAGAAAAAATTTCCTACGAGAGCCTGCAGAGTTTGTGCCGCCCATGGAAAAAGGAGCGAATCTAGATACTTATGTAAATTTTGTTTGGTCCCTCTTCATCGAGGAAAATGTTTTACGCAGTACCATACGTTAAAAAAGTACTAGGAACTTTGTTTTTGTAAATAAAAATGTTATAATTATTGAAAAACAACACCTAAAGTGCAATATGATCTGTAGTTATGATGATTTAAATAATGTGCAGTTTGCCCAAAAACGTGTGGTCCCTGGCATATGTCTTAGAGATTTCTGTGCGGTACGCAATGTGTTAAGATGGTAAACTTGTTATGTGTACTTCACCACATTAAACTCTTTTCTTCAAGACCATATGATTCAAGCTTTATAAAGGCTGTAAGCATCTGGACTTGGAGATTCGGTGGAGAAAAGCAACATCCCTTTAATTCTGATGACCATTTCGCCTTAACTGGAAATGGCTGGCAGATCTGTGGCTGGTTAGTCTTGGCTTGAGTTTTTCAAGATGACTGCAGCTTCCTTGCATGTTACATGGCTTCTCCTCTGAGACCCGCAGTGCTGCTAAGTGTTGCAGCCATGAGAAGTCCTGTTACCTGCAGGGTTCTCACTGGTCCATTGGGATTTCTTGAGCAGTAAAGGCAGGCTTGACCTAATATGGCATATGCAAAAATATTTATATTCTTTCAACAAAAATCAAATTTCCTGAATAGAAAGATTTGTATTTCAGCTGACTACTGTCATTTGAATTTCACAAATCTTTGGTGGGACATTTCCTTATCTTTTCCTGAAATGTTGATTGGGGTTTCTTGTCAGAGATGATGATTAAAAATAATTATCTACAATTTTAACATATTATCCTACTGGTAAGCAAAGCGGTAGCACGGTGAGGCTTTAGGTTATTGGTGTCACAATTTAAAGTATACACTTGAGTATGTAGTTAAAAAAATTACTACTTTTGTGCCAGGCACCTTATGATGCATTATCTTCTCTTAGTCTTCTCACCAATCTTACGTACTTTGCCCTCTCTATAGGTGAGGAAACAGGCTGAGAGAGGTGAGGAAGCAGGCCTTGGGCACACAGCTGAACAGTGGCAGAGGGGGGTTAAGTCTGCTTGATTTCAGAACCCTGCACGTGGATTACACATGATAATTCAGTGCAGCAGCATAGCCCTTCAATGATTTTTGTGACCAGAAGAAACACCTATTTTTATTTATATTAGTATAATTAGAAAAACTGTTAGCTATAGATAACATTAAAATGTTTGGGAAAATACTATTTAAAACATTTTGTAAGAAACTACTTTCATTTTTTTACTTTAAAAAATATTTTTAATGATCTATAACAGAGAGAGGAAGGGAGTAGAAAGAAACATCAGTGTGAGAGTGAAACATCGACAGGCTGCCTCCTGCATGCTCCCCACTGGGGACGGAGCCCGCAAGCGGGGCATGTGCCCTGACCAGGAATCAAATCCGCAACCTTCTGGTGCAAGGGATGCTGCCCAACCAACGGAGCCACACTGGCCAGGGCAAACTTTTTGTATTTTTAAAGAACTAACTTCACATTCTGGACCCAAAGCAAAGATTATGACGATAGCAATAAGTGGGCAATCCACCAAGCAAGCCTGAATGGGAAGGGGTTCCTATTTGCCAGTGGTAACCTTAGGCCCTAAATTTCTGTTTGGAACCAAGTAGGGATACTCTTCTTTCTCATTTTGTAGTCACCTCACTTCGTTGGTTTCTGCTGAAGACTCGTGGTTTTTGTGGTGCTTGGGCCTTGCACTGAAAACTCCTCCAGTGCAATTTGACCTTTCAGCCCAGGTTTAGCGTGTGGACGGAAGGAACGGCCCGAGCCGTGTCTCAAGGATGGCAGTGCTGCAGGCTCTCAGGGCAGTGAGCTCCCATCCTGATTCAAAATGCTCTGTCCAGAAGCATCTCCTCCTTTTCCCACCAGCCTCCTCTCTCCTGCCAACAGCAGGCAGTGAGAGGATGATTATGCATCGGAGCCGCCAACCTCCATGGGTAAAGTCCCAGTGAGAACCCTAAACTCTCGTTTATACAAGCACACATCATTTCAATGGCTTATATTTAAGGTACAAAATTTTATTTTTAGAAAGTCAATTAAAAACACTGTCCATTTTTGCTTCTTATCATTGATCATTTGATCTCTATCGAAGCTGAAGATTTTAGAACATCATACCGTTAAGACAGAGGATACATTTAGAAAAGACCTTACCCAGCCCACTAGCAAAGCCTGGGACCTGCCCCACTCGTTTCCTTTTGGTGTTTGTGATCAATGCTGTATGGCAGTGAAGTAGTGAGCCTACGTATGTGTGATAAGAAAACAGGTTCATAACTTTATAACAGGATCTTCTCAATGGGGGCGATTTTGCCCTTCCAGGGAACATCTGGCACTGTCTAGAGACATCTGTGTCACAACTGGGGATGGGAGGAGGGGGAGAACAGGGCTATTGGCGTCTAGTGAGTAGAGGGCAGAATTGTTTCCAAACATCCTACAATGCACAGCACAGTCCCCTACAACAAAGAATTATCCAGCCCCAGAAGCCAGTAGTGCTGAGATGGAGAAATCCTGTTTTACAGCCCCACTTCGCAGGGGGGGGGGGGGGGGGTGCGCACGCGTGTGCTGGGGCTGGATTGTGTGTGTGCACACGCACCCACGCGCGTTTGTGCTGGGGACGGAGATTTACAATCAGAACCACTAATACTGTTATTAGCCCACCAGACACTAGAATCTGTCCTGACAGCCGGACTGACCACACTGCACCGTCCTCTCCTTCCCTCCAGGGGCTAAGCACAAGGGCACACCCTCTCTGTTAAGCAAAGTGCTGGCAGTGCTGTGAGATGGCCCGGCTGCCTTCCGTCCTCTAGTTTCTTCACTCATTCCTGAGTTTCACGTGGGCTTTGAAGGGCTGAGAGCTAGAGCCACAACCACCAGGCTCTGAAGCTGTCCTTTCTATGTTCTAGCTTACAGGAAAAAATGACAATGTCTCTACACCTCCCAGGGGGAACTGTTCAACAGTGATCGGCCCAGAGGCTCCAGTCACAGCCAAGGTGAAGACAAGACCCCTGCACACCTGCTCCCCCTTCAGGGCACACAGGTTTGGAAAGTGCCTAAAGTGCCAGGTTACTACGAAAAAAATTAAAAACTTAAGAATTTTTGTAGTCACATTTAGTAGCAATTTCTTGCAACAACTGTCTGTGAAATTGTGGTGTTTTTGTTTTCTATTCTTTCCCTTCTTAGTACAGCTTAAAATCCCTTCAGTTAATTTATGGAGTGAAGGTTCCATGCAGTTCTTGAAGCCTGTAGTGAGTGACACAGCATGTGACACTGAAGTTAACAGATCCTGTCACTCTGAAATGAACTGTGGCTGTGATACCAAGAAACCCTGTTGGAAGAGCTTAGAATTTTTCTGTGCTTTGGTTATAACAGGAGCCTATGTAGAGGAAAGAGCACAAAATAAGAAAGTTGACTTAGTTCACATTCTCTGAATTTTTTTCTCTTGCTCAAACAAAATTCTAGGAAACTGAATGAGCAGCATAACTGGGGGTTATGGGGTAAAGTGAAAGAAAACAATCTCTCTCAAATCTCTGTTTTCTCCCTTTCAAAACCCAATCAGGCTTCTTTTCTTATGGAGGCCATTAATCGGTCTTCCAGTTTAGTGGGTTGCTACAGCCTCTTTCCCACTGTCCAGCTATGGAATGCAGGAAATGATTTTATGTAGACACAGAACCCACATCAGTGAGGAAAGAATTGTGGATGGTCTGAGGCAGCACAAGTTCAGTGGACCACTCACTAAGTGAGATGACTTCATGCTGCCGAAGCTCCTTCTAGTTAGTTCTGGCTGATATGCGCCACCAAACAGTTCAGCAGGTCTATGCGTGAGCACTGGTACAGCGCACGGGCCAGCTTTCCCACTGTGGCCCTCTTACTGCCTTCCCTCATCAGCCACTTCTGGAGCATCTGGTAAACTTTCTCTTTTAATCCATCTCGCTCATAGTCATGGTCAATTTCATCAATCTGAGATTCGGTGAAGCCCATTTTACGGGCACAGCTTTTCCAGGTCCTTCCCAGATTTTCTCTGACTGGGTCCAGGTGTTCATCAGTCAAACTAGTGGTATTATCTGCCAAAAAGAAGACAGGAGAAGGCATCAAGCTGCAACCCATTTGAACATTCTAGCTTCAAACCCTGCATGAAGTGAAGAGTACCTGCAGTGCAGCGGAAAGGGAAGTTCTTAATTATATAGCTGTCGACTCAGTGGGTGATACTTTACATGTCTGCTAGCCCATGGGGAGTTTCTGTGAATTAGAATAGGGGACACTCCCTCCTAGCAAATGCATCTCTGAGCCACAGCTGAGGGCTTTGGAATTAAAACCCTTGCCTATTCAGCTGTTTTAGACAACCTTAGCCAGCGGCCCTACTTGTACTAGACCTTCCTGATGTAAAGAGGGAAAACACCATTTTTTTTTTCCTTTGGGGCATTTTTCACTTACATACGGCCAGAGTTAAGGCCACTCAACTCCTCATCCCCTTCGCCCAACAGTTTGCTTTCCTCTTACTCAGCCAAGGGAACTGAGACCGAGTGTGAGCCTACCTGTTAAACGGCAATGCCTTCCCGTCTTTTAAGGAATGAGGCACGATACCCTTCAAGGTCTATTTCTGGACTCACCCCTCCCCTGCCCAACTGCTGTCCTCTCTCTCCTAGAGCCATAACCTCTCTCCATCTACTGGTTCCTGCCCCTTAGGCCTTCACAAAAATGATAAAAGGAAACAGAAGTAAAAAATCACCACCACAAACCAGCCTACTCCTTGACGCTCATTCTAGCTCAGTAAGCTGAATATACAGAAAAGGACATCCAATGTTTACCCCTTAACCCCCCCTTTTTTACATATGTTTTCATTGATTTCAGAGAGAGAGGGGGAGGGGAAGAGAGAGAGAAACATCAATGATGAGAGAGTCATTGATTGGCTGCCTCCTGCACGCCCCCTACTGGGGATCAAGCCTGCAACCTGGGCTTGTGCCCTGACCGGAAATCGAACTGGGATCTCCTGGATCCTAGGTCAATGCTTAACCACTGAGCCATGCTGGCCGGGCTGAACTCCCATTCTTTCCTCAGCTCCCTATAGTGCAGCTGTTATCATCACCACTAGACGTCGGCAGTCCCAAACCTCCCAAGATATTTGACAAATGCTGTCATACCCCTCTGTGAGAGGGAACCCTGGGTTTCATCAGATTCTCAAAGATACCCTTATCTCCCTCAAATTTAGGAACCTTTGCTCTAGGTATTTTAAAAACTATCCTTCAAGTGGGCTAGACCAGGGATTGGCAGACTAAGGCCTGAGGACCAACGCTGGCAGCAGCCTGTTTCTGTAAACAAGGTTTTACTGGAACACAGCCATCCGTGTACATATTGTCTGTGGCTGCTACTGCACTACAATGTGAGTTGAGTAGTTTGCAACAGAGACCTCAAGGCCAGTGAAGCCTAAAACGTTTATTAACTAGATCTTAAGGACAAAAATTGCCAATACTAGGGTTAATCAGAAAGCTGGGTTCTTAAATCACATTGTTCTGGCCTCAGGACTGCTTTCCCCAGGTAGTGTTTTGGGATTAATGTTATTAGCTCACATAGTGGAACCTATAAGAGAAAGTCATCATTTTCATTACAGAGGTGCTGTTCAGCGCAGTCTCCTATAGTTTACACAATTCCTTTTGATGAGGACCTGAAAGAGCTCTCTGTCCTAGGGCTGGGTAGTAATATTAATGATAACAATGATGATAATTTAACACTTTTGTAGATCTTACTATGTTCCAGGCAGTGGTCTAAGCTCTTTATACATACTGACTCACTTAATTTTCACAACAATCCATGAATTAAGATACTGTAATTTTCCCCATATTAAACAGAAATAAATTACAAAGAAATTATATGGAAATTACACAGATATTTTCCAGAGGAAACAGGTGACAACTTTCAGGGAGAATCATCAGAGAAATTTTAGGATTCCACTACATCCCTCTCAACAAGAAAGAAAGCTCAAAGTTGCTAGACAATGGGCCCTTAAAGGGCATCTTACCAAAGATATCTTGGTACGCAGAAGCTGGCTCTTTCCAGTTCATGTATGTGTAGTCTGGAAATGGCAAACTCATTCCACCAACCTCCATATGATTACTGTCTCCAATCTGAACCCCAGCACTGTTGTATATGGAATATTGTGCAGTCTCACCTGAATAGAGAGAAGCACACAGGTAAGTGCATCTAAATTGAAAGTAAGATGAAAACTGCAACACCACAAAGGGGCAGGGCTTTACTCCAAATGTTTAAGTTAAACTGTTTATTCTATGCCGGCCTGTAAAGTTTTCTTTTTTTTAAATATATCTTTATTGATTTCAGAGAAAGGAAAGGAGAGGGAGGGAGAGAGATAGAAGCATCAACAATAAGAGAGTCATTGGTTGAGCCCGCAACCCGGGCATGTGCCCTGACCGGGAATCGAACCCCGATCGCCTGGATCCCAGGTTGATGCTCAACTGCTGAGCCACGCCCAGCCGGGCTAAAATTTTCTTTTTTAAATGTGGCTGAACCACCTCACACCCATTAGGATGGCTACGACCATAAAAGAGCAGAAAACAAGTGTTGACAAGGATGTGGAGAAACTGGAGCCCTGTGCGCTAACAGTGGGAATACAAAACGGTGCAGCCGCTGTGGGAAACAACGTGGCGGTTCCTCCAAACGTTAAAAATAGAATTACCACATGATCCAGCTATTCCACTTCTGAGTATATACCCCAAAGAACTGAAAGCAGGACCTCAAACAGGTATTTATATCCCCATGTAGCATTATTCATAATAGCCAAAAAGTGGAAGCCACTCGAGTTCCATCCATAGATGGATACACCGCATGTGGGGCATACATACAATGGAGTATTAGTTGGCCTTAAAAAGGAAGGAAATTCTGACACAGGCTACAACACAGATGAACCTTTAGGACACTGTGCTCAGTGAAGGATGAATCCCGTACGACTGATCCCAGTTACAGCAGGCACCTACAGGAACTGAACTCAGACACAGAAAGCAGCAGGCTGGCTGCCAGGGGCTGGGAGGAGAAAGGACAGGGACTTCCTGTCCGACGACAGTCTCAGTCTGGGAAGATGAAGAGTTCTGGAAATGGATACAGGGACAATGTGGCTCTCATCAGAAATGGTAGCCTTTGACCTACATGAAATTGGAAATAAAAATATCCAAGACTTATTTCTTACCTTCAGAAAACAGTAAGCAAGTAAAAGAATATAAGCAGATTGGGTATAGTGGGACCACGGTGATTCAGGTTAGAGTAGAAGATGCCTACCAGCCACAAACCCTATAAACCAACGCATGCAGGCAGCTGCTCGGAACCCTACCCTCACTGAAACACCCGGCCACATGGTCGGATGGAGAGCATGCCGTGGCGCAAGTTGCATCTGGCAGCTGAAGACTCTGAATAACTTGCCCCCTGTTACCTTATAGCCTACAGCAGAGCTAACGGCTGTTTTATTTTATTTTCAGAAAAATTGAAAAAAAAAAAAAAAAAGGACAAGATTATACTAAAAGGCCTGCTTACCTCTTGATGTCCGGGAGATGAATGGAATGGTGGGTGTGTTTTCCAGTAGGTTGGTCTCAGGCACTGGAGTTTTATGCAGGCCTGGCGTATGGCTTGCATTTGGCCCATACCAAAATCTGGGACCTGCTGTTCCCGCACCCAATGAACCTGTTCTAAGGTCATATGGATTATATGGTCCATTATTCCAGGGGGGTGCTTGGGGCTGGCTGGCCAGTCCCACGGCTTGGTGTACTGTGTTCCTAGGACTGGTTGCGTTGGAAGCAGCAAGGCCTTTTACCCCGGGGATCTGAACAGTCTCATGAGGTCTCGGTTGTGCAAAAGGGTCATGAGAGACCCTTCGTCTCCTCTCCTCCTCTCTGTTGTAAACCACATTTTGTCTGGGTTGCTGTTTTGTTTGCCTGTCCATGCGGCTGCCAAAAAGATGGTAGTTGGCTTCCTCCTGGAGTTTATTCTGCAGGATGAGCTCGCTCTGCTCCTGCTGGTGGTCTGGGGAGGGAGCAAACCAGGATTCCTCCACAGGCCCGATCCTGAGGCCCTGGGAACTGTGCAGCGAACTGGGCTGTTCTGTGGCTAAGAAGAAATGGTCGACATTGGAGAGTTTCATGAAACATTAAACAGCAAAATGAAACCCGAGCCTCATAGTGAATCTGAACCTCACAGTAACATACTGAGAACACTGAGAACAAGCAGGAAGCATTTACTAGGGAGCCCTCCCCTTTTGTACATGAAAAGCAGGAGCCCCAGCCTGGCAGTGAGGGAACCGGGGAAGTTCTAACTAGCAACAGAAAATGGGGTGTCGCAGGCGTGACCACGGAAGAAAGGGGCTTGGGCTGCAGCAGAGAAGGTGGCTGTCTCCTCGGTGTGACACAGGGCTGGGAGATCAGAGCCACAGCTGTTCTGGTCGCTGTCCACGATTCTTTCGTTCTTTAAGAGCCCCGCGAGAGGAACAGCGATCACCAGGACTCCAAGGAAGAGGTTTAAGAGGCTAAGTGACCGGCTGCAGGACAGGCCGCCACTAAACAGACGGCTCCAAAAGCCCGCAGCCCGCCTCCTCTTCCGCTGCAGGAAGAAGCACCCCTGCTCAGGTCGGAGACCAGCCTCTCTGCCTGTGCTCCAGGCCAGTCACTGCGGACCTTCTCGAGGACTTTGCTCCCACATACGTCTCCCTTTTCCCTGAACCATCACTTTCTCCCTATCAGATACTTTAGGTGCCTCTTATTCAGGAAGTTTATTTATTATTCTCACTCGAGGATGCTTTTTCCACTGCCTTTCCAGAGAGAGTGGAAAGGAGAGAGAGAGAGAAACATCTTGCCTCCTGCACGCACCCCGACTGCGGCCAGGGATCAGGCCTGCAACCGAGGTACATGCCCTCAGCCGGAACCAAGCCCGGGACCCTCAGTCCACGGGCTGACGCTCTGACCACTGAGCCACACCAGCTGGGGCTCAGGCTAGTTTATGATTTTGGTGAACTCAATGTTACTTAACATTTCAAATATATGTATCTTTTTTTAAAAAATTGATTGACTTTTGAGAGAGGCAGGGAGAAAGAGAGAAACATCAATTTGTTGTTCCACTCATTTACGCACTTATGGGTTGATTCTTGTATATGCCCTGAACAGGCATTGAACCCAAAACCTTGGCATTTGGGACAATGCTACCTGGCCAGGGCCAAATATATGTATCTTGACTCCCGAATATATTATAAATTCCTTTACAGCAGGTGTTAAGTTTTTTTTTTTTAAATAGCTTTATTCATTTCAGAGAAAGGAAGGGAGGGGGAGAGAGAGATAGAAATAGAAATATCAATGATAAGAGAGTCGTCATTGATTGGCTGCCTCCTGCACGACCCTGACTGGGGATTGAGCCCGCAACCCGGCATGTGCCCTGACTGGGAATTGAACCATAATCTCTTGGATCCTATGTCGTTGCTCAACAGCTGAGCCACGTCTGGCTGGGCGGCAGGTATTAAATTTTATAGCTTCTTCTGTTTCTCATATGGTTGTGAATAATATTTTAGAGAGTGCATGAATGAGCAGCCAAATAAGTTAATAAACAGATTTTCAGTCATAATACAAGTTACCTGAATTGGACCTGCTTGGAGGTATTGCTACACAATCTATTTGGAGGGACTGCATTCTCTTCACAACTTCATTTTGGCTGGGAAACTCTTTCTATAATAAAGAGCAAAATATATACTTCAGTAAACAGCAGAAAGTACTTCTAGAAAATTATTATAAGAATTAATCTTTTCAGAAGCTAGAAATTTTACATAGCTCTTACAAGCAATGAATATTAAAAAGAAGAAATGTTTTTCCCAGGGAGTCAAAACAGTCTTAAAAAAAAAAAAAGAACAAAGTTGTAGGGTTCACATTTTCTGATTTCAAAACTTACTAGAAAGCTACAGTAATCAAAACAATGTGGTACAGACTAAGGACAGACATACAGACCATTGATTTGCAACCTTTTCCATCTCATGGCACATACACTAATTACTAAAATTCTGCAGCACACCAAAAAATACATTTTTTGCCAATCTGATAAAAAAAAAAAAAAGTATAATTTTGATTCAGTCACATGGGACGGCTGCTGTTGTGTTGGCTGTTGTCATTTTTTTATTTGACAGTCTAAGGGAAAAAAGGTCAGTGCCCCTGACTAAATATTGCATGTCTTAAAAACTCTTGCGGCACACCTGTTGAATATCAAAACTGCTGCACTACCAGGGGCTGGGGAGAGAAAGGAATGTGGAGTTACTGTTTAATGGGTACAAAGTTTCTGTTTGGGATAAAAAAAAAAAATGGAAATGGATATTGGTGACCATTGCACAACATTTTGAATGTATGAACTGGACATTTAAAAACAATTAAGATGGAAAATTTTACTTATGCATCCTACCATAATAAAAAGGTACCTCTTTCCTATAAAATACTACTCTTACAGAAATTATAATGAGTAGGGAATTATATATATTTTTTTGGGGGGGATTAAAACTACTTTATTAAAATATAGGTCCAATGTCTTTTTGTTGCCCAAAATAAACACCTGTTATTAGTCTTATTACTACACTTCTGAGTAACTGAGTCAAATATGTGGCATGCAATATTACTGGTGCACTTTAGCAACTTTTCTTTACATTTTGCCAATTTCAGTTAGGGAATTATATATTTAAAAAAACAAAAACACATTGTGCCTTCAGGCAAAGTTAAAAATTAACATTTTGATATTTTCTTCAACTTTTTTTTCCTAGTCATATTTGCATTTCACTAACAGACTGCAAGCTACAAAGGTAGTGGTCAAAAATATTTGCTGACTGAACCTATGAATGAGTTGGGGGAGACTGACAGAGGATATTAATTATGTGCACAGTTTGTAGAATGCTTTTTACTTAACCTGATAAGCATTTTTATGTTATTTTCATTTATAAAAGCAATTGCTTCCTTTTATTACACAAAATATGTAAGTACAAATTCCTTTTAAAAGACTCAAATTGTGCAGAATCAGAAAGCAACACTCGAAAGTTGTTTCTTCCAACTCCCACTCTTTTCCATTCCCTAGAGATAATCCTTACTCAGAGTATGCTGTCCATCCTTTATTTTCTCCAGGTAGTTGCATATGTATTCTGGAAACACACACACACATGCGCGCACGCACACACACACACACACACACATATTCAGAAGGATCATGCTCTAAGTATTTTTTTGACTTATTTTTTCACTAACAAGTCTTAAAGATCTTTCCATATCACTATATGTTAGCTTTTATTTATTTATTTTTTAATCCTCACCTGAGGATATTTTTTCCATTGCTTTTCAGAGACAGTGGAAGAGAGAGAGAGAGAGATCGACGTGAGAGAGACACATTGATTGGCCCCCCCGCCCCTCACAGTCCTGACCAGGGCTGGGGATAGAGCCTGCAACAGAAGTGCGTGCCCTTGGCTAGAATCGAACCCAGGACCCTTCAGTCTGAACGCCGACACTCTAACCACTGAGGCAAACTGGCTAGGGCTCTAGCTCTTTTAAATGGTTATATATTCTGTAGTTTCAACGAATCATAATTTAGTATATCTACTTATGAATTATTTGGGTTATTTCTAATATTTTACTCTCAAAAGCTAAGGGGCACGGAACTCCTGGAGCATACATGTGACTATCATATATTATTAAAAGTAGAATTGCTGCAAACGTTATGTGCTTTTAAAAGTTTGATAGATGCTTCATTTGTCAATAAACTTCACCAATTCACACTCTTAACCAATAATGCATGGGGATTGCCTGTTATTCTGCATTTTCACCAACACTTAATACTACCATCTTTCAAAAATGTTAATCTAATGGATAAAAAATTATAATCAATTCATTTTGTTTTTCTCCATTAGTGAGGCCAGTATCTTTACTCTGGTCCACTGACGGATTCCATTTTGTCAAACTTTAGTCAGGATTTTCACATCTATATTAAGTGATATTGGCCCGTAATTTTCCCTTCTTGTCTCTTCTTTTTCAAGTTTGGGAATTGAGGGTATGCTAGTCTCATAAAACGAGTCTGGGAGAGCTCCTCCTCTATGGTCCAGACAAATTTATAGGCCTGAAGTAACACAGTCACTGACTATTTGGCTGACATCACTGATGAAACCCTGGGGTGGAATTTCCTTTGCGGGGAGAGTTTTCATCACTGACTCAGGATTTTAAATGGCTATGGGATAGTCAGGTTTTCTAACTCTATTTCAGTCAGTTTTGCTAAGTTATACTTTTTCCCCCCAGAAATGTGTCTATTTTAAGTTCGAAAATTAGCAAAAAGGTGTTAACAATATCCTCAATACCATTTTTATAGTGATACCTCTGTATTCACTATTTCAGTCTTCTTTCTGTTTTTCTTCACCAGTCTTAATTGATTTTATTAGCCTTTTCAAAGAACCAACATTTAAATTTTCTGATCCTCTATGAACTGTTTCCTGTCACTAACTTGTGCTCTTCTCTTACTGTTTACCACTTTCTCTCTGCTCCAGGTGCATTCTGCTGTCTTCTCCGGATGAGTGCTTGGCTAACCCCTTTCCACTTTTCATACCAGTAAGTACTCCTTGGCAAATTCTGTAGTTTTAATATGTAGTGTTTCATTAGCTCCAAATATTTTCTAAATTCGATTAATTTCTAGCGTAACTGAAATGCAGTCAGAGAATGCAATCACTCTTTATATGATCACAATCTTTCAAACTAGTTGAGACTTGTTTTATTTCCCAGTACAAGGTCAATTTGTAAAAATGTTCTGTATGTTCTTGTGAAGCCTTTAAAGGTAAGTATTCTGCAGTTATTAGATGCACTATTTTATATATTTCCATTAGATGAAATGTGTTAATTATGTTTTTCAAATTTTCTATATCCTTACTGACACTTTTTTGGAGTTATTCTAACAATTAGAGGGAGATTTGTATTAAAATCCCCAACTAGGATTGTGGGTTTGTCTGTTTCTCCGAGTTCTGCCAATTTCCGCTTCCTGTACTTCAAGGCCATGCTGTTAAGGGCACATCTATACTTAAAGCTATTACCATCATCCTGGTGAACTGGCCCTCATCCTATGAAACAGCACTGATTACTGTGCCAGGGCTTTTCTGCTTCAGTGACTATCTTTCACAATGTCCTTTTCACTACATTCTTGGTTTGCATCAGATATCTATCTCTCTTTTAAAAAGTGTAAAAGTCTGGCCCTGGCCAGTTGGCTCAGTGATTAGTGTGTCGCTGGCCGACTGAAGGGTCCTGGGTTTGATTCCAGCCAAGGGAACGTACCTCGGTGGCAGGCTCAATCCCCAGGCCTGGTCGGGGTGCATGTAGGAGGCAACCAGTCAATGTTTTTCTCTCACACTGGTGTTTCTCTCTCTCTCTTCCACTCTCCCTGAAAAGCAGTGGAAAACATATTCTCAGGTGAGGATTAAAAAATAATAAAGTATAGAAGTCTGGCAATTCTTGACTGCCCAAGTGTTTTTCTTGTTTTGTATTTTAAAATTGTTTGCCTACCTATTCTATTCACTGTCGTCTCCTTTCATGATTCCAGCAGTATGCTGCTGAAAGGCTGATGACAGCAGCTCATTTCTGCACGCAGGCCAGGTCTCTGCTCCTCTTTGCTGGTTTGCTGGTAACCATCTTTGACACACCTGACTCCAGACTTCAAACTTACTGCTCCAGCCCAAAGCAGCTGCTGCTCCCATTTATTGCTCAGCACAGGGAATTAGGGGGAGGAGCCCACTCTTATGACTGATATAACTGTGGATCCCAGATAACTCTCCCTGTCATTGTCCCAGGTGACCAGCCCGTTTCTTTTCTATAGTGACTCAAGACTTGCTCCTCAGGTACTACTTCAGTATTTATGTTCTGGGTTAGTTCCTTTTCTGTTACGTGTCTCAGCAAATATAATTCTGTTGGCGTTCTATCTTTCAAGACTTCCTCAAAATGACTGATCCACCTAGGATACTTCCTAGCTTAGTCCAGAGAAGTTGTGCTTTTGCTTTCATATTGCTGTGTATATTTCCTCACATTTCATTAGTTTTAAAGGAGGAATGGGTCAAGAATGTCAACTTGGTATCTGCATAAAATTGCTAATTTTGTTTTATGTGGTTACCAAGCTAGCTTACCTCAAATCTCAGTAACAAATTATACTGCTTTGGTTTCCATGCCTGAAAATATGCATGCTTTGATATGTTAACTTTTTAGCACCTGCTGTATTACCTACCTTTAAACTCTTCACGTCTTCTTCTACACATTCTTCTAGGTTATGTAAATAAAAGGGCCTAAATTTTTCTTCAATGCCTATATAAGAAAAACAGTACTTTAAATATCTTAATTATTTTCTAAAATAAAGTTAAAATATTAATAATCTATTATCTTTGAATTACTTAATCTGTGGGAAAGCAGTAAAATAAAAATTTAAATATCAATTGACTGACTTTCAGGAAGAGACTGACAAGATTAATCACTAGGTAGACAGAACAGGGACAGTGCAGCGCTGGAGCCCAGGAGAGCATGCAGTTTCTCTGGCCATACAGCAAAGACCTATCAAATGTGCCTTAACCTCCAAGTGAACCAGTTGGCTGAGCTCTGTTCCTGCCCCTCTGGCACCCAGATTACACAGGATGGAATACTCGGAATAAGGGCTTGGTATAAAGAGTTAGAGCTACTGACCTTGAAAGAAAAAGGCAACTGCCAGTCTCTGGAAAATGTAGGAACATACTTCTCCTTATTTCCCCTGCTAAGCACAACGAGAACCCCTAACATTATATATAAAGTAAATATAAGGAGGCTCTGAGCAGAGGAGAGACAAAGACAGATCAGCGAGGAACTTGGGGATCTGAGAAAATACATGACATTGAGTTCACTCGGTGTTCTTTTTGCCTCAGAGATTCCAGACTTAGACCTGAAGAAAGCTGGCAACCCAACAACAACAAAAGCCCAACAAAATCCTGCTCTTTCTAGCCAGGAGATGAAGCAAGGGGCATCCTAGGAGGACAGAAAACCTTTTGCCACTAACCACACTGCAACCAAAAGACAGAAAAAACGGTTGCTCCATCCCCACCCCTACCAGCAAAGGCTGAGTGTGAGCTGAGACTTCCAACCTCACAAGACAGTAACAGGGTTACCAACACTGAACGAGGGTGACATCAGAGTCCACAGAGGAAGGCGGGACTTTCCTTTCTGCCAGATGGTGACGAGCTCCTCCACTCCTGTGGTGTCAGTAGACTACAAGGCAGACTGGACATGCAACCTTACATTGCAGTAATCAAACATCCCTTCTCTGTCCCAATGGGGAAGTGTCAGAAAAGGCACAATGGGGAGCCAGGATGGTCATCTCCAATGCAGTATCCATGGAGACCATGTGGATGCTGCAGAAACTCCCAGCCCTGACCTGTAATAACAAGAAGCCCCTCTACCTCATACGTCAACAGGGCTAAGTGGGGATCTTGGACTCCCCTCAACCTGGTAGCAAACTAACAAGGTGGCAAAACCATACCACTGCCCACACCACGTCAGATAAAGGCAGCTATAACTGCAGCTGAAAGGGATCCAGAAGCTCCTAACACATTAAGAAAAAGCCCAACAAAAGTTTCAATAGAAAAATCACTCATTATACCAGGAAGACCTCAAACTGAATTTAAAAAGACAATCAACAGATGACAACACTAAGATGACAGAGGTCTTAGAATTATCTGTCAAAGATTTCTAAAATTTATATTTATTGTTGAGGATATTGCAGATGTTCCCCTTTTTCCCCTCATTTGCCCCAGTCCGCCGAGCTCCTGCCCCTCACCCCCAGACCTTCACTGCACTACTGTGTCCATGGGCTATGCATATATGCATGTAAGTTCTATGGGTAATCTCTTCCTGTCATCCCCTCCCCCCACCAAGATTCATCAGTCTGTTCCATGCATCCTCTAGGCCTATACTGTCAGTCAGTTTATCTTGTTTATGAGATTCCACAAATAAGTGAGATCATGTGGTACTTGTCTTTCTCTGACTGGCTTATTTCGCTTAGCACAATACTCTCCAGGTCCCTCCATGCTGTGCCAAAGGATAAGAGATCCTTCTTTTTTACAGCTGCATAGTATTCCATGGTGTGAATGTCCCACAGCTTTTTTATCCACTCATCTACTGATGGGCACCTGGGCTGTTTCCAGATATCAGCTATTGTGAATTGCGCTGCTATAAACATAGGGGTGCACATATTCTTTCTGGTTAGTGTTTCAGGATTCTTAGGATATATTCCTAGATGTGGGATCACTGGGACAAATGGCAGTTCCATTTTTAATTTTTTGAGGAAACTCCATACTGCTTTCCATAGTGGCTGCACCAGTCTGCATTCCCATCAGCAGGGTACTAGGGTTCCCCTTTCTCCACACCCTCGACAGCACATGTCATTTGTTGATTTGTTGATGGAGCCATTCTGACAGGTGTGAGGTGATACCTCATTGTAGAATTAACTTGATGATTAGTGACACTGAGGATTTTTTCATATGTCTCTTGGCCATCTGTGTGTCCTCTTTGGAGAAGTGTCTATTTAGGTCCTTTGCCCATTTTTTAATTGGATTGTTTGTCTTCCTTTTGTTAAATTGTATGAGTTCCTTATATATTTTGGATATTAACCTTTTATTAGCTGTGTCACTGGCAAGTATGTTCTCCCATACAGTGGGCTCCCTTTTTGTTTTGTTGATGGTTTCTTTTGCTGTGCAGAAGCTTTTTAGTTTGATGTAGTCCCACTTATTTACTTTTTCTTTTGTTTCGCTTGCCCAAGATGTATCAGCAAAAGTTCTGCTATGTATGATGTCTGAGATTTTACTGCCTATGTTTTCTTCTAGGATTTTTATGGTTTCACAACTTACATTTAAGTCTTTTATCCATTTTGAGTTTATTCTTGTGTATGGTGTAAGTTGGCGGTCTAGCTTCGTTTTTTTGCATGTATCTGTCCAATTTTCCCAACAGCATTTATTGAAGAAGGGAAAAGAAATAAAAGAAGCTAAGAAACAAGGAGGCCTGTGCAAGCAACCCAAGTTGTGTCCATTGACAGATGAATAGATAAACAAAAGGTGGCATACACATACAGTGGAATAACACTCAGCAATAAAAAGAAAATTCTGACACCTGCTGCAACACCGATGAACCCTGAAGACATATATGCTCAGTGAACTGGGCCAATCATAAAAGGAGAAATATTGCAGGATTCTTCTTATAATGAGGCACCCAGAGTAGTCAAATTCATAGAGACAGAAAGTAGAATGGTGGTTGCCAAGGACTGGGGGAGAACAACACTGGAGGTGACTGTTTAATGGGCAGAGTTTCAGTGGAGGAGGCAGAAGGGTTCTGGAGATGGACACCGGTGACAGCTGTACAACACGTGAGTGTACTTAACAGAATAAACTGTGCACTTAAAAATGATCAAAAATGGTATCTAATGCGTTACGTATATTTCAACACAATTTGTAAAAATTATGAAAAAAACAAACATGCTTTTGGGAGGGATGGCATCTTTTCATTGAAAAAAAAAAAAGTTTGAGCTCAGTGGTTAGAGCATCAGCCTGCGGACCAAAAGGTCACAGGTTTGATTCCAATCAAGGGCATGTACCTGGGTGGCAGGCTCAATGCCCGGCTCTGGTCAGGGCACGTGCAGGAGGCAACCAATCGATGTGTCTCTCATATCGATGTTTCTCTCTCTCCCCCTTCCATCCCTCCCTTCCACTTTCTCTAAAAAAAAATCAATAGAAAAAATATCCTCAGGTGAGGATTTACAACAAAAAAAGTTTGAAATCTAGAAAATCAGTTGAAATCACAAGTGGACTCGGTTTTCTGAAGACTCAAAGCAACTTCCTGACATCTTACTAGGAAAACCACCACATTGGTGACTGTACACAGCCATAAAAGATGCCCTTACCAGCAAACGTTGGCCGCACTTGCGGGTCCGGGTCCCAACACTGCTTCATGAGGCTGATTATCTCCTTTGGGCAGTATTCAATGATGTCATTCACATTTGGCCTGTTCCCGGCTTTAATGCAGATTATCAGCTGCTGCTCACAGATAGCATCTGTAAAGCAAAGAGGAGCTCCGGTTTGGACTTTCTTTCAGGTCTGGCCCCTCTCAGGCAGGGAGGTGACAGAACTTGGACAATGCTGCGGATCCCTCTCTGCCTGGGATGTGCTTTAAGCGAGGCTGCCTCATCCGGTAGGGGCAGAATGGACCTGTGGCAAGGAGCCACGAAACACTTTAATTTCTGTAGATGAAAGACAGAATTCACAGGAAAGCTGCCTCCTGGCAGAACACGTGAAATATTAATGAGTGACTTAAAATGTAGTGATAATTGCTACTCAAGAAGTACAAGGCTCTGAGAACACAAGCTCCACCAGAAAGTCAAGAAGATTTTGTCGAGTACCGAAAAACAAAGGGTCATCCAGGTGAGGAGTGGGGAAGGACACAGAATGGTTTCAGCTGGGGAAGTTGGACATAGGTAGACGGAGGTCCCACAAATCCTGATGCATCCCAGAAATTAGTAGTAGTTCAGGATAACGGAGAGTACTCACTAAGGAAAGAGAAGGAAAAGGCCAGAGAAAGAAGCAAGAGCCAAGTCAGAAAGGGCCTAGTATTTCATACTGAAGGATGTGAGCTTTAAGGCCACAGAGCCTTGGAAGGATTTTAAACAGATGAGTGAGGTGATCCTATTTCCTTTGGGGATGACCAGCTGGGCTGCAGTGTGATTGATGGATGCCTATGAGGAGCCTATGCAGAAATACAAAGGGTTTGACTGAATAGTCTAGTGGTGATAGAAGTGGGTGGATTGAAGGTGTATCCTGAATCATCTATACACCTTGACTCGGAGGTTCTGACGTCTGATTGGATGTGGGAGATAAGCAGCAGGCTGAGTCTGTGATGACTACAGTTTCTGGTTGGGCAACTCAGCAGATGGATGGTGATGCATCGCTGAACATAACAAGAGTGCAAAGCTGAGAGGGCCCCAAGCAGAGCAGGTAGAAGATGGATTAGTCTGGGGAGATGTTGCTTTGGGGTTCCTCCAGCACATGGAATAGATCTAACAGACAAGTGCATATCTAGGGCAGGGCTAGAGAGGAAAGACTGGAGAGGCGTGGGCAGAGGGGAGCATTAAACCGTGGGAGAAAGTAATCACCCAAAGGGGGTAGGGAAGTGTCCATTAGTTCATGCACTTAACCAACTGAAGAGCAGCGGCCTACGCATCAGTTCTCCTGCACCAGCCATGTCTGTCTCATCTTTACATTCTCAGTTCTGGTTAAAGTGCCCACGTAAGTTCAGAACTGAAGTAACTCTTGAGTGAAGGAGCAGGTGGATGGATGAGTCTGACGTGTATGCCTCGTAGGACGAGGGTAGACACTCATACGCAGAGCCAGCAAGCTTTCTTGTCCAGGAGGAATCCTGGAATTTCACAGCCCCTCCCGAGCTCTGATGCACTATCAAGGCTCCTATCTGTCCCATGGCCCTGGATTCCTAAACTGTGATTACTCATCCAGACAACAAAAATGTACTGAGCACCTACTGTGCTCCTAGCACCATGTGAGAAACAGTGAATAAACCAGACGTGGCCCCAGCCCATGGAACTTACCGTCTAGTGGGTCAGACAGACACTAAATGAACAAACAAGTATAAATTTTAATTGACTTCACTGAAGGCCGTATTTTGTTCAAGAATTTTGATTAATACCCAAACTAATACCGCTCCTGTATAAGTGTCTTACTTTCATAAGGCTCCTTGTGTGCAAATATGGCCCACAGTACTATGGCGAAGCTGTACACATCCGACTTGTCTGAGGGCCGGGCGTTGACGTTGTCTAGGTGCTCGGGCGCCATGTAGTGGAGGGTGCCGCCGTTCTTCTTAGAGAGACTGTCCGCTCTCCGCTGCTCGTTGTGCTGGTCCTTCGTCAGCTTACTCCACGTCTTAAAGGAAGCAACTCCGAGGTCAGCTATCTGCAAGAGGCCAACGGGGTTGCTCTGGGAGGACCACAGCAAGTCAGACTTGTCCTTAACTTTGGGGCTCACCCAACAGATGGGAGGTACAGTGAATCTCCTAGAAAGAATGGACAGGGCTGAAATTCTGTACTTCCTCAGCCATCTAGAAAAACCTCCCCTAAGAAATGCTCATGTGAAATCCTGGGACCTCGATTCTTATGTAATTAAAAAGCCAGGAAATTTGCTGGAGGGATTGGTGGGTGGGAAGAAAGGAGGCAGAACAAGACATTTCTGACATGAACAGAACAAGCTCTTCTAATTCCTCACAGACTCTGCATATGCTTTTCAACACTTTCTGGAGAAAAAAGGGTATTTTCTTCTCAGCAGACTTGTAGAGCAGACAGTGACTAGGTACTTCACCTTCAGTTTTCCCAAACGGTGTCCGAAAGCCGGGGGTATCAGTTGCCAAGGGTCCCAAGGGCACACTGAGGATAGGGCTGCAGAGCTACTGGTTTTGAGTTGGTAGCCTGAGCCTAAGAGAAGATGGGAGGGAAGGAGGAGACAGACAGACAAAAAGCAGAGAGAAAAACACCAAGGTCAGACACGAGACAGGGAAGCGGCCAGGCAACATGACAGGACAATCCAGTGAAGACAAAATCAAAGGCGACCGTCTCACTTCTGCCTCTAGGAATCCAAGCATGTGGTTATGTAAGATCCACAGGTTCTAACCCAGAAACATAAGAGATATATTATTAATGTAAAGAAGGAACCTTCCTTTTTTTTTTAAACTTTTTTAAAAAAACTTTTTTTTTCTTGATTTCAGAGAGAAGGGAGAGGGAGAGAGACAGACAGAGACATCAACAGAAAGAGAGAGAGTCATGGATCAGCTGCCTCCTGCTCGCCCCCTGCTGCAGATCGAGCCCACAACCCAGGCATGTGCTCTGAGTGGGAATCAAACCACTATCTCCCAGATCCTAGGTTGATGCTCAGCCACTGAGCCACGCCGGCTGGGCAGGAGCCTTCCTCCGAAGACAGGAGTACAACCTGCCCGAGATGAGGACAGCGTCAGAAGCAGGGCCTCCCAGCAGAGGGGGACCCCTGTGAACGCAGTCGCAGCATCCCTGCCCCTGGGCCACTTCCCCGTTCAGGTTTTTGCACCTGCATTCCTGCTGCCAGAGCCAATTAGCTATGAGGACTTCACCTAGTTAAGTATAAAGTGAACAGCAATTCCTTTCATGTTTCCTTTCCTGCAATGGTAAGCGTTGGGAGTTTTCAAAAGGAAACACACAAAATGCAGATGAAAGTACATGAATCCATGAAAAATATAACCTCCATCAAGTCTGTGTCTTCCTTTTCAATCCTTGGCACCACTGCCACCAGGCAGAAACTGAGCCAGGTGCTCCTGCAGAGTCACCATGGATCTACCGTGAAGAGTTAGCCCTAAAATCACCCCAAGCTCTGCAAGCCTCTAGACTGCAGTTACCTTAATGTGAAAGTCGTTATCAACCAGGATATTTTCAGGCTTCAGGTCCTTGTGTATTATACTTTCTCCATGCAGATAGCACATTCCTTCAATGGTCTCCATAATTATCCTTCCTTTTACAGAGAGGGGGATGCTGATCTGAAACAAGTAACATTAAGTGTATGAAATGGAAAGGTAGCCAAACAGGGCAAAGCAACTGTTTCAGTCAAGAGTAGTGAGGCTGCACTAAGGACATAGTACCTGCCTTCTCTCCACTTAGCAGCACAGCCCACATTGCAGAACAAGTCCCCCTTTGAAGCAAGAGTTCATCCTAGGTGCTGAGAGTATTAATGGTGTGTTTTCCAGTGTAAAACTAAAACTTCCATGACAATACAGTGATATATAAAAATGCTATACAATTAGGCTCCTTGAGAACAAACATCATTATTACTATTTAGGATGTGCGCTTACTACCTAGCACGGTCATGAAAATGTGTCTGTGAAATAATGTCAAGAAAAAAAAGAATACAAGGGAATGTGCTCACACTAATTAGAAGCATGTAAAGATTACTCTATGAGATAACAGTGTTGTTAACACTGAAAGGAATTTAACGTCCATTTTGTGATATGTTATCAGGTACTTCAGGTCTCTGTAGACTCTCAGGTCACTCTTACAACTGTAATCTAGTTATACGAACATCTGTGTTAATATAGAGAATTCCAGTTTCTATTTATAGTAGTTAAACATTAGATTTGTTTAACATTGAAAACACAAACTCTCACTCTGCGTGTGTGCACACGCATAGTCCCTCGTTTACATATAGACTGCTTCCAACAAATTTATGTGCATTGGTTGTTGGTAAACGGGGAAAAAATGTAAACGATGGAAGTAAGATCCCCAAGTCAACCCCCCAAACCATATCTAACCCATAATGTAGCTGGACTGCAGTATTTATAAACTGACCACTACTATACAAAAATGGCCAGAGATCCTCCCTGCTTCCACGGCATGCCTCTGCACTTAGGAAAAAATTCTGGGCAAGCACAGTAGATCCCCTTCGCATCTTTCTGCTGTTCTCCCTCCTTCCTCCTAATTAAGGCACCTTATCTTTGCCTGGTCCCGAGAAAGCCTACTTCCTTCATGCACCTGATCTTGTCGAGTTTGGGGGAGAACAAGCTGATAAATGATGATACAGCGTGTATGGTAGTCATCTGTATCTTTCTCACAGGTATTTGTGAGAGGTGTCTGGGGCTTCAGCAGTTGTGAGGTCAGGGGAGAAGACGGGAAAAGGGGAGTATGTGCCATAGGACAGTTGTATCCCACCACTCCCAGAGGCAGTCTACACTTTGCCATACCCAGGTATTTGCAGTTTCCCAAACCTGGCATACTCTTGTTCCTTGGCACACGCCCTTTTCGCCACCTGGAACACTTATTCCTTAATCCTCTGCTTCAGAACCTCTACTTGACTTCATACTGTGGCTCAAGCATACCCCTCTGTGGTCCTTTCCCACCTACCCATGCCAGGGCATGGGCCTCTCTTCCGTGTTCCCGCGGCACACGACGAGGGGTCTGCCAAGCATCACACACACTCATTCCCTTCCCTCCTGTCCCCTTCACTTGTCTGCACCATCTTTGCCACCTCTTCCTGAGCAACTAGCACGAGGTCTTGATCTTAACAGGTACATAAACATTTAAAAGTGCTTTCGAGTTATTTGGTTTTGGTAAACTTGTCATTTCCCTGTTTTAAGTCCTACTCATCCAGTGTTGTTGCCTCTAACGTACACTTAAGCTGTCTCTTCAATGGTATCCATGTGGAATCATTAATGATCCTTCTCATACAGGCCTTTACAGATACATTCTTTAATCAACCCATTGACAGATCAATATTTAATTGTTAACCACGGTGCATCTACCCCACATCAGACTGTGCGCTTCATGCAGACCGGGTCTGTCTCTGAACTGTGGACCTCAGAGAGGCTGACGACAGCCCCGCCACCGCATGCGGGGAGGAGAGTAGGGCCTGGCCACCGCGGGGCGGAGAGCCCAAGAGGATTTAGCGAGGGACTGACCAGAAATCCAAAATATCCAGCCAGTCACAAAATGACTATTTTACCAACAAGCTACAGAAGACGGCGAGCAATAACCCTCTCGGACGAGTGAGTGCGCCGCACGCGGCGCATGGAGCCCGCACCTCGGCCTTCAGCACGTGCATGAGGCTGCCCTTCTCCATGTACTCCATCACCAGCGAGTAGTTGCCCTCCTCCAGGATGATGCCCAGCAGCTTCACCACCCGCTCATGTCTCAGCCTGTGCATCATCTTGCCTTCCTCCAGGAGGGACTCGTTGTACCTGCGGGAGGGAAAGGGGCCGTGAGGATGGGCACTGAGCCCTCTTCCCCTGCTGGCCCCCCAAACGCAGCCCACATGCCCCAGGCATCCCTGCACACCTGCCTCTATCGCTACCTGTGGGGTACTGGCCTCAGCCAGGCACTGACTACAAGCTTTAGAGGTGGCTGGTTCCTCCTTCCCAGTGGCTGACAGTGAGTGCTCAAGACATGTCAGCTGAGCGAGCGAGTGATCAGTAAATGAACAGCAGCAAGGACTGCTGCCCGAGGAAAGGGCTGTGCTGCAGTGGAATGAAAATGCAGCCTCCCTCACGACCATGCTGGCAGGAGGAGGAAGGAGGAAGAGAACAGCACTACCGCCTGCTTTGAAGGAAGGGATCCTGGAACCACTGACTAATGAACATTTTCTTTTCTTTGCCATACTCAGGCTGGTCCTCACCGGAAGTGTGGGGCGAGTCTGTCTTCCTTTCCAGCGCCTCCCACTTCCTTTCCAGCGCCTCCTCGGCACCCTGGGTCTCCTTCCCTTCCTCTACTTCCCTCCCTTCACTTCTCGGCCATTATTTACCACAGGGGTGGGGAAACTTTTTTCTACCTAGGGCCATCTGGATATTTATAACATCATTCGCAGGCCACACAAAATTATCAACTTAAAAATTAGCCTGTTTTATTCGGTCAAAGACTTACTTAACTCGTCCCTAATGGGGTGGGTGGAACTGCTTCTCTTTGGTGAGGCCTTGGCAGGGCCAGACCACATGATTTCTCGGGCCATACGGCCCACGGGCTGGCCGGTCCCCACCCCTGCTTTACCAGTTGTATGCTTTTTGTCAATCAGCCTCAGAATCCTTATCGGCTATATGGGGATAGTAACCACCCTACAGGGCTGTTGGACACAAAGCCCATGTACTGACACTTGCCCCATGGTCTGTCTCATTCTAATGCCTGTGCCAGCTGTGTCCGCCAGCCGCTCCTGCCCTCCACAGTCCCTGCCACCCAGGGCCAGCCCACAGCGGGCCCCCGCCTGCGCCACTCACTCTGTGCACTTCGGTCCTGTGTACACTTTCTTCAATATGACGAGCCCATGGGTCCTGTGTAAGCACAGGGACACCCTCCCAAAGCCTCCGCTGTCCAGGTGCTCCCTCTCTAGGAGGTCGCCTGGCTTCATTTGAATGTCCTCCAAAGACATGTCTGGTTTCCTTTCAGTGGTCAAGATGCTCAGAAATATACCAGCTTCTCTTCACCTTGGAGCTGTGCCCTATAAAGAAAACGAGAAAACATCTCAGCGCAAAATATTGATGTACATTTATTTTTTGAGGATAGACTTAGTGTCTATGACGAACTTTTTCCATATTGCTAAGAATCACAGAAGACCACAAGTTTTACTCCTTAGACTTTCATTTCAGGCAACACAGAGGACTAGAAAATGTTGAAAACCTGCCCGCTACAAAAGACTCATAATGCGCTGGGTCAGATCACACAAACACCCATCCCAATGCACAGCAAAGGTCAGAGAAAGGAAAACCTAGGACTGAAAACAAACAGGGCCGTGGCCCCCACAGGAGCTGCTGTGGACTGATCTGATGCTGGGGGTATCCACCCCCAGATTCCTATGCTGAAGTCCTATCTCGGATGTGGCAGTATTAGAAGGTGGGGACTTTGCGAGGTAATTAGGTCATGAAGATGGAGATCAGTGTCCTTTTAAAAGACAGCAGAGAGTTTTCTCTATCTACCATGTGTGGATACCATGAGAGGACGGCCCAGGAAGGGAGCCCTCGCCACACATGGGTGCCAGCACCTTGTCGGTGGGCTTCCATCCTCCAGAGCTGTGAGAAATAAAAGACTCAGTCTGTAATCTGTTATAGCAGTGGACTAAGACAGTGGCCCTCTGGGGCACTACTAACCTTGCCATCCAGAGGTCAGGGATTAAAGCCCAGACAGAGATGAGAGCTGAGGTCAGGGAATACAAGGAGAGGGTTGAGAGAAAGGTCCCCCCGGAATGCAGCACTTCTCAGTGTGCTCCCCTACCCTTCTATGAGAGGATGGCCTAGGAAAAAGCAGTCCACTAGCAAAGGAACTGGTCTTGGACTGGGCCTGGGGTATAAAAAAATGTGTGTGAATTCACAAACTTGGGCCTGTCCTCAAATACACAGCCAGGGTCCCCCAACTAAGTGCTTTTACATAGAAAGTGGTCGCAGACTGACAGCATCCCTGGATTATAAGGGCTCAAGCAGACAGCACAATCCAGCCAGGCTGGACAACATTCCCAGAAGTAAAGAACTAAGTTAACATGAGTTCCCTTTCCAAAATTATAAAACACAAAGAGTTCGTCATGAACCAGACTCAGCAGATACAATAGAGTATTAGGCATTGCAGGCAATTAAACTACTGAATAGCCTTAAAGTAATTATGAACAAAAGAAGGAATCTGAGGAATACAGAAAGAACAATGTACCACCTAACGGGAGTGGGACGAAAAGCTTCCTGGAAGGTAAGTGTCTGCCTAAGGAAGATGCCCTCTGCCATATGGGGGAATGACTCGGCACAGGGATCAGAGGGGTGCCCTCTGAGCTCTATCTCCAGAGCCTACAACCCCAGATTCTCCTCACACAGCTCCAGGCCACTCTGCCCTTCCTCTCCTGGAGCCCAGGTAATGTCCCCTCAAAGGTAACGGAAGCCATGTGCAGATGAGATACCCTGTAGCCCTTCAGCAAGAGCAGCAAACTCCCCAGCCACCCAGCAGTGCTGTCATTTTCCCACAGGCTCCGTGCAGCAGGAACTTCTCTCTCCTGGACATACCTGGGCCCATGAGTCAGGATTTAACCAAATCAACGTGAAGAACCAGTGAATCCTTGTGAGCCCGACATCCACGAGCCAGATGCACTCGGAGTTTAGTGACCAGCATCTTTGGAAACGTGGGAAGTGCTTTAAGACTTTCAGCAGAGGATACTGCTACAGATGCACGTGTGCACACAGAACCCCAACAGACCTTACCCATGTGGCCACTGCTCCCAGTCCTTTTCCCAGCCTTCAAAGCTGAGGGAGCACACGGTCATGCACTCCAGTGACTGGCCTTCCAAGTGCGGCTACTGTGGTCATGCCTTTGCTGGGGCCACCACCCTTAACAACCCCATCCGGACTCACACTGGAGAAAAGCCCTTCGAGGGCAAGAGGTGTGAAAGGAGCATCACTCAAGCCACCCAGCCGCACTGACACCCGCGGGTGCCCAGTGAGGGCAAGCCAATAACCGAGAGCCCAGAATCAATCCAAGTGGATCAACTGATTGGTGGAATTAAACTACAGGGAAAGTCATGATTAAACATCATGGACACTAAAGCAAAACCAAAGATTTCCTCTGAGCAACTTTCAATCAGTCACAGAAAACCAAAAGCAGTAATAAGATGTTAAAAGAAAGGGAAGACGTGAGAGATGAGGCTCCGGAGACCGTGCATCCATGCTGAGCTACACAACATGAACGTTCACATTCCAAACAGAACTCCTTGCTTCCTGGGTCTCTGCCACCCACCCGTGTTCATGCACTGTGCCCAAAATGAAAGGAATGCGGTACGACCACAAACCCACCAGAATATGCAAATAATGGCGAAGAGACAAAAAACGGGAATTCCCGTACACTGCTGGTGGGAGCCTAAAACTGTACCACCACTTTAGGAAAAGTCTGGCAGTTCCTTATAAAACTAAACATATACCTACACTATGACCCAGTAATTCCAATCCCAGGAGAAATGAAACATACGTCCCAAAAGACTTGTGCGTGTTCACAGCAGCTTTATTGGTAACAGCCCCACGCTGGAAAGTTATCCATCAATAAGAGAATGGGTCAAGACAAGCAGTGGCCTCATCATACACTGGAATACTAGCCAGCAATGAAAAGAAATAAACTAATTCACACAACAATGAATGAGTCACAAAAACAGTGCTGAGTAAAATAAGCCTTTTACCAAAATAATATACTATATAATTCCATTTATATGAAGTTCTAAACAGTCAAACTAATCTGTATAAAGGAACACTGGTTGCCAGGGGACAGGGAAAGGACTGAGTGGGATGAGGCATGGGGGCCTTTTGGGGGGAAGGTAATGTTGTAGCACCTCAGAAGGGGGGTGTTAGGGTTACACAGGCATAAGCATTGGCCAGTACTCAGCAGGTAATAATCATTAGAATTGCAGGGAAATTCTATATCAAAAGAAAAACCTGTAAACACACTGAACTCTTGCTAGTGGTGTGCATGCTGTAATGTTTAGGGGGAAGTATGCTGAGACCTCCAATGTACTTTGCAGATAGACGGGTGGAGAGAAAAAGGGACAAGGGATGGATGGTTATGCGGTAAAGCAAGTGGAGCAAAATGATATAAATGGTGGATATATGTGAGTTCATGGTAAAAACCTTTTAACTTTGCACTTTTTAATTTTTTATAATAAAATGTTGGGAGGAGTTTAAAAAATTAAAAGTACTGCCTGGCCAGCATGGCTCAGGACTTGGGCATTGACCTATGAACCAGGAGTTCACGGTTCAATTCCCGATCAGAACACATGCCGGGGTTGTGGGCTTGATCCGCGGGGGGGGGGGGGGGGGGGGGGGGGGGGGGCGTGCGGGAGGCAGCCAATCAATGACTCTCTCATCACTGATCTCTCTCTCTCTCTCTCTCTCTCTCCCCCTCCCTTCCCCTCTGAAATCAATAAAAACATATTAAAAAATAAAATAAAAATCAAAGTACCTGGGTTTCTGGAAACACCTGGGCTGTCGATGGTCTTGTGCAGTGGCTTGCTGCAGTCGTGCTCATGTACCCAACCTCTGTACAAAGGCTGTGGGTGGACCCTGCCACCCCGACCACGTGCACATACCAGAACAGCAGACACCATGGACCACCTTCCTGTAACACGAGACCTTGCCAAACAAGAGGAAGCACCCTCTAGAAAGTAGCCCATTTGTGGAGCAGAGGGTGGTGGGGGAGGCTGCCCAGATAAAGGCCATGAAGAGGAGGGGACACGGGGTCAGGCAGGAATTGACAGTGAGGGAGTGGAAGCCACGGTGAGAGAAAAAGCATCGGTCTTTCTTTCTCTTGTATGAACTCTATGCAATGTATTAGCCCTGACTTGGGTACTTTATGTAAGCCCTGACTTTGTCATTTGTAAAAGGAAATAATGACGGCCTCACAGGGCCGGGAAGACCTATATAACAACAAATATTTGAAAACACATTTGTTGCCTACTTTATGGCTCTGGCTCTGGCTGGCCCAGATGCCACATCCATCCATTCATCCCATTTGCTAGGCTCTGAGAATGGCACAGTGCAGCTGGAATCTCTGCTCAGCAGTTCTCTATGGAGCCAGCCCGTCTCCCCGTTAGACATTTCCATGGCACCTGTGTTCTCTCTGTAAAGAACAGCTGTAATTTGAGAATTCTTCTAAGCAAGCTCACAGAAGGCACGAAACTCTTGCACACTGTCTCCAGAGCCTAGCACAGAACCTGGGACGTGGCAGTTGATCATTAAATGGACAAATTTTTTTTAAAGAATTATTTAATTGTCCCAAAATAAAGGACACAGTTAAGGGTATTATGGCACATTCATAAAATGAGACATTATATGGCCATTCAAATGTGTAGTCTGTTAGATATACATATGTACCAAAAAAAAAAAAAAGACATAATGAAAGAAACCAAAATGTTAGTAAGGATTACATCTGGATGGCAGAATGATTTTTACTTTCTTTACACTTTTATTAGATTTTACAAATTTTCTACATTAAACACAAAATACATTTATAACCACATTTATTTTTTAAAGGAAATAATTCCTTCACTCAATAGTTCTTTATTCTGAGGAATCAAATCAGAGATGCTGATAAAAATTATGCAGGTACAAGGATGTTCCCAGTAACATTACAGAACATAAAAAGCATATAGAACAATTTACATATGCAGAGGAAAGAATGAGGTATGGCCCATCCATACTCTGAAATACATCTAGCAGGTTTCAAAAATGATGTCATATGTGAATGTTTAAAAACTTCTAAAAAATACTCAAAGTAAAGACACAGAAGGAACATGACCATGCCCTGAAATATACCTTTGGGGTGTAAAACTTTCGTTTTACAAATTCTATTTGGGATCTCTCCTTCAGCCCAGGTCTTGCCTCCTAAAATCTGCCAAGACAACTAAGACTTGAAGCGTCCTTGCAAGCTCGGTGGAGCCCAGGTGAAGGGCTCCAGGTGGGTCCGCTGCACTCTGGAAGGTTGTTGGTTCCCACTCCAGGTCAATTCTCCTTATAGTCTGGTCTTAATCTTATGCATCTTTTCCACGGTTTCCAGTGATTCTCACTTTTACAGGTCCGTCCCGTGTAGTGTCGTGTCCCCCCCCCCCACTAATTCAACTTTGTAAGCACTATCTTAGGACAGCCCTGTCAGGATTTAGACACCCAGGCGTCACAAAAACACTGCCTGGAGGCAGGAAGAAGCCACATTATGAAGCCAGGTCACACAGCAATCAACAAAAGCACACTGGCTGTTATATTATGACAACCCATTTAAACTAATTGTGTCCATTTTAATGGGATAAGTGGATATTAATTCAGGGACTCAAAGAAGCAAATTTTTTCCCCACTGAAATTGATTAAAAATTCCAAGAAATTTCACAAATTATCTATAAGAAAGGGTGAGGCTATAGATCACAATATTCAGATTTATATTCAATTATGTTTGTCAATTATACTTCAATAAAACTAGGGAAAAATATAAATGAATAAAAAATAATTAATACCCTCCCCAAAGGCAGAATTAATTGATGATATTAACTGTCAGAGTAAAGGTTACCAGTAGGTGGGAGACAGGAGGTAGTGAATGAGAGGAGGCACAAGGGGTTTCAGGAGTGATAGCCATGTTGTATCTCTTAACCTGAGTAATGCTCACTTTGTGACACCACATACAGCTGTAGTTATAATCTGTGCATCTTTTGGTATGTTATACATCAATAAGAGATTTTTAAAAGGCTTTTTAAAATATTCATATTTATCTTTCAGTTGTAGAGGATGACTTTTTTCAATTCAATGATGACCATGAGCTGACAAAAAATGTTGGTTGCCTACCTATTATGCACCCCCTGCCCTTTCCCTGCTAACAGGACTCTGACTTTACTCATGTATCTAACGTGGACTTCTCTTAAGGTTTTTGATTATACAGCTTGATGCTCTGACCAGATGAACAAGAGCTCTGAGCAAGGAAGAGCCAAATGGTAAACAGGAAACAAGACTGAAAAAGCTTAACTGCATCACTAGCACATTAGCAAATTGGAAACCCTGAAATAAGTTTTCGTCTCATCATTCCAAAATTTACAAACAAAGAGAGGAAAGTCTGGAGTTGAATGATTCACCTAAAGTGGCAGAGCCTGGCACGGAACGTTTGACTCCTCACTCAAACTTCCACTATCGATTCACTAACACATGCTACTTGGTCTAGACGACAAACAATAACCCGTCCTTGTGAAAATCATACGCAAAGACCTGATCTTACAGTCCTGCTCCCTACATTAGATGAGTACACTACAATCAGAAACATAGGGAATGTACAGACTAAATTTTAAAAACATGACAATATATGGTTCAAAGTCAATATTCTACAGGTTAATACAATCACTTTTGCTAGAGTATAATATCCAACCAAATCATGGGAAGAAGGCATATTTTTCAAGTTCCCAGATCATATTGGTGGTATTAACATGTTATGGATTTAATAAGCACCAAATAACAGTTTGCCATTTTGGAAGTTGGCATTTTAAGAACTTTTATTAATTCTTATTAATATTCACAATCCTGAAAGCAGAACGTCTCTCTCATGGTCAATATAGTGCAGACTGAGGAAAATGAAAATGAATCATTGCTGCTTTACCAGTAACAATGACAATACACCCTAAATTTTAAACAGGCTGTCTTCACTTTCTGTGCTTAGAAGAGCGCAGTTTCCCAGTTTTAATCGACTACAACTTCCTCCTTAATCTAGCACCAGCCAGTCGGCGACAAACTGCACATCAAGCACTAAGTCTCTCCACATTCCACAGTTCACTGGAGCCCAAACCAGGGCAGAAAGGGCTTCTGCAAGCTGGCTGTCCAAAATGCATGAGCTCTGAGCATGGAAGAGACAAACCGTCAGCGAGACGCTTGGAAATGACCGCGCGCCCCGCCCCAAACCCTCCGGGCGGGTTCGCCGAACGCTTAGAGGGGTGGAGCGATCGGATCCTCTTCAAAACACCGACGGCTCCGTGGTGCTGCACAAACGCGAACGGCGCCACGCGGGGGCCGCCAAGGTCAAGGCATTCGTCCCTCCGGTCAGCGCGCCGCGGGCCGTTCCCACCCGCGAGCTCACGCCCCCGATCCCGCGGACGCGGGACCGGCCCGCGCGCCGCCGCGACCCGCGCGCAGAGGCGCTGCCGGAGGCCGAGGGTCGCGGCCCAGCGCCCGCCAGCCCGCTCCCGCGACGGCGCACGGCCGGCGCCCACCGACACTGAAGGGAAAGCCCACCGGCCCACCCGAACGACAAGACGAAGGGTCTGTCCCAAGGTCACGCCGCGGTCCCGGCCCGGAGACAGGTCTCGCCCTCGCACGTTTTTAACCTGACGCTCCGACGAGCGGGAGAGCTGCCGGGCCTCCGGCGGCCAGCACTTCCGGCCGGACTTCCGGGAGCTGGCGGAGGGTCCCAGGACTGGACACCACTTCCTCTTTCCTTCCGTCCTCCCGGCTCGCCCTACAGCCCGGGACAGCCGGGAGCCTCGGCGGGAGGCTCCGGCCGCTCGCACTGGGCACGAGCGCGCGGGCCTAGTCCTCCGGAGCAGAAGCGTCCGGGCACTCGGACCCCGCCCCAGTTCCGGGAACAGGCTGCAGTCAAAGCCAACTTCCGGGAGTGCCGCGAGCCCCGCCCGCCCGGCGGCCACTCGCCGCCCGAGTCCCGGGCTCGCCCCGCCCCTGTGCCGGAGCCCAGCCGCGGGAACCTGCGGCGGCGGCCGCCTCGCAGACTCACCCGGCAGCTATTTACTTTCGTTTTCGCGGGAAAACTCTCCGGGCCCGCGGACGGCGGAACCTGCGCGGAGATCAGGCGTCGCTCCGACTCGAGGCCGCCCCGCAGGGCGCGCTAGGGGAGGACGCCGGGCCCGAGGGGTCCACGGGGTCGGCCCGCCCCGCCTCGCCCGCCGCGCCCGCCGCGCCCGTCGCGCCCGCCGCGCCCGCCGCGCCCGCCGCGCCTCGCCCCGCCTCGCCCGCCGCCCCGCCTCGCCCCGCCGCGCCCCGCCCGCCTGGGGACTGCGCTCGGCACCGGCGCGGGACCGGGCGGCTGAGGGGACCGCTCCCGGCCCGGGCCCAGGTCCGGCGTCCGCGCCGCCGCGCCACGACTGAGCGAGCCCGGGGCGCGGGGCGGGGCGGGGCGGGGCGGGGCGGGGCCTCCACCGCGGGCGCGAACCGAGCTCCGTCCGCCGGCCGCGCGCCTCGCTCGCGTGAGAGCGGCCCGGGCGGAGGAAGGGGGAGGCGCTGCGGTGGCGGCCGGGGCGGGGCTTCGGAGCTGCTCCCTTAGCCGCCGGACACCCGCGGGCAAACGACCCTTCGCGTCTCTCGTGTAAGCTGCGGGTAATAAACTCTCTGGGGCCGCGGGGGGAGAAACGTGTTATTTATTTATTTTGCAGCCCTTTGAAATGGTGATCGGAGAGTCTCAAGCGAAAGGGAAGTGCTTGCTCTAGGGCTATATTGAGAAGGCCGCTATACACACTGCACGATTGCATGTTGTAAAAAGATAGAGTCAGGGGAATGGGAAGCCGCAAACTGTAAGGAAATATTTGCGAAAGACATACCTGATAAAGGCCTGTAATCCAAAATACACTTAACCCTTAACAACTTGGCTTTGTACTGTGTGGGCCTACTAATGTGGGGATTTTAAAAATCCGTTCTTAAGTGGACCCAGCAGTTCAAGCCCACCTGTTCAAGGGCCAGCTATTTCCATGTTTGGAGGGGGAACTTAAGTTATACCCAGATTTTCCACTGCTTGGGTGGTGAGTGCCCCAACACTCTGCCTCTTGTGTAAGGGTCAACTGTATACTAAAAACTCTTAAAACTCAACAATTAAGAAAAGAAACAACCTAATTAGAAAATGGACAAAAGATCTGAAGAGGCATTTGATAATACAGATGGCAAATAAGCATACAAAAAGATGTTCACCATTATAGGGAATTGCAAATCTGAAAAAACACCGGGACACCACTCTTACATACTTATTAGAATGACTAAAATCCAAAAGACTGACAGCATCAAATGTTAGTGAGAATGTGGAACAATAGGAATTCTCATTCTTTGTGTGAATCAAATTGGTACAGTCACTTTGGAAGAAAGTCTGACAGTTTTTGCTTTTTAAAAAAAGCAAAAACAGTCTTACCATATGATTCAGCAAACACGTCTTGGTATTAATTTAAATGAATGGAAAACTTATGTCTACACAAAACACTGCACATAAACGCTTATAGCACCATTATTATTAATTGCCAAAACTTGAAGGCAACCAAGATTGTCCTTCAATAGGTGAATGGGTAAACAAACCAAAACAGAAAACAACTGTGGTCCACCCATGCAATGGAATATTACTCAGTGCTAAAAAGAAATGTACTATCAAGCCACAAAAAGACATGGAAGAACCTTAAATGCTTATTTCTAAGTGAAAGATAATAATCTGAAAAAGCTCATGATACATGATTCCAACTATAACATTCTGGAGAAGGCAAAATTGTGCAGTAAAAAAGATCCATGGTTGTTAGGTTTGTGTGGAGGGATGGATGAATAGGTGGAGCACAGGATTTTAGGGCAGTGAAATAATTCTGTATGATACTATAATGGTGGGTATATTATACATTTTTCAAAGCTCATAAATACACAACAGTGAAACCAAATGTAAAGTATGGACTTTGTGTAATAATGATGTGTCAATGTTGGTTAATTGTAACAAATGTACCACACTGGTGCAAGATGTTGATGATGGGAGAGGCTGTGTATTTTGGGGAGTAAGGGTAGAATATGTAGGAATGCTCTGGTTTTTTCCAATCACTTTCGCTGGGAAACTAAAACTGCTCTAAAAAATAAAGTTCATACTATATGGTGAAAGGGGTACCTATTTATTTAACAAATATTTCTAAATATTGTGTAAGAAGTATCTAATACAATATTTAGAAACAAGAGTTACAAGAGTAGATAAAAGTATCTTGATGGTAGATACAAATGATACAAAAAGGCATTCATTCAATAAATATTTATAATCACATGTTTTAGGCACTGAAGACTCAGTTGTTAATAAATGAAAAATCTTGCCTGGCTGGCCTGACTCAGCGGTTGAGCATCAACCTAGGATCCAGGAGACTGCAGTTTGATTCCTGGTCAGGGCACATGCCTGAGTTGCAGGCTCAACCCCGGGGGGGGGCAGGGTGCAGGAGGCAGCCGATTGATGACTCTCATCATTGATGTTTCTATCTCTCCCTCTCTCTGAAATCAATGAAAGATATATTAAATAAATGAAAAATCTATCCTTGTGGAGCTTACATTCTAATGTGGAAGATGAATGAATGAGCTATGTAGTATGTTAGTAGTGAATGTTAAGAGAAAAATAGCACCAAAGTTGGATAGACATGCATGTGTGTGTGGGTTGTGTATCACAATTTTAGATGGAGTGGCCAAGAACAATCTCACTGTAAAGGTGATATTTGAGTAAATAACTAAAGGAAGTCAGGAAGCCATGAAGATATCTTGGGGACAAGCATACAGAGCAGAGAAAGTAAAGAGCAAGGGCAAAGGCTCAGAGATGGGAGCAGAGAGAGGAGGCCCATGGAATAAACGAGACAAAGTAGAGGACGAGGCCAGAAAGGTAAGGTGAGGAATAGGGGGGATTGCGTGAGGTCTTACAGTGATTTTAAGAAGTTTGCCTTTTCACTGGAGGGTTTTGTGTGGAAGAGAAGCACACTCTAGCTTATAATAGGGTTGCTCTGGCTGCTGAGTTGAAAATATACTGCAAAGGAACAAGAGCAGAGCAGGATGGCCAGTTTGGAGGCTATTGCAGTGATGCAGAAGGGACGAGGGTGGCTCGGGTGAGCGAGAGCGACAGAGGCAGCGAGAAATCGTCAGCTGCTGGGTAACGATGAAGGTGGAAATTACAGGATTAGCTTAGAGATCAGAAACAGGGTATGGGAAATAAAATAACTGGACAGTTTTTGTCCTGAGCAAACCTTGAGGGTCAGAGTTGAATAGTGCGAACAGCAAGTTTGTGAAAATACTGAGCTCTGTTTGAACATGTTAACTTGAGATGTCTATTAAACATACGCCTGGAGACGGCAAGTAGGCAGGTGGGTATATGAATATGGAGCTCAAGGCAGGGGTCCAGGTTGAAAATGTAAATTAGAATGTCATGAACCCATGGATGGTTTCTAAAGCTATGAGGCAAGAAATCAAGGGAGGGAATGTAGGTAGAAAAGAGGTCTGAGGAATGAGCCCTAAAGTCCTACAATAGTTACAAGTCGATGAGATGAAGAGCAGCTACCAGGAGAATAGGGGGAAACTGGGTGGGTGGGGGATCCTTAAGAGAGTGATTAGTTGTGCCAAATGCTGATAATAGGTCAAGAAAGATGGACTGAGAATTTAGCATTGCATTTGGTAACATGGAAATGGCCAAAGACCACAGTAGTACAAGTTTTAGTGGCATGGTGGGAGTAGACTCAAGAAAATGTTGGAGGACATGGGAAGAAAGTGAGAGACTGTGAGTATACTTAGGCCCTAAAAGGAATTTTTCAGAAAAGGGCATGAGGTGAATAGGGCAATAGTTGGAGGGGGAAGTGCTGTAAAAAGTTATTAAGATCTATTTATTCTAAGTCTCTTCAGAGTCTGTTGGAGAGACAACTGTTCCATAAAAAATGTTATTTAGTAAAGGGAATGATAAAAGTATATGCCAGATGTTTGGCAACAAGAAAAGGGACTACTTGACAGGAAATAATTCTACCCAAGAGAAGAGAGGGGAAAGACTTCACAAGGGAAGGCACTGGCGAGTTGAATCTTAAATTATGGGTAGAGAAATTGTTATTCTGGTCTTGACAGAACATACAGAATGAATCCTTCCATGGAAAACAATAATGCAACATGGACAAAACATGTAAGATGCTTGGAGAGCAGCTAACACAGGGAGGACTGAAGAGGCTACTGTCCTCGAGAAGCAGAAATAGGGAGTGAGCTCCATAGTCATCCACACAGCCTTCTCTGAGAGCGTTTCTAATTCAGGCGATAGAGCCCAAGCAGAGAGCAGCAGTCTCTGGTTGAGTAGGTCAGAATCTGGAACTTGAGCAGCAAAATCTCAGGAGGGAACTAAGGAGAAATGACTCCAAAATTGACCACTGAAATGACACTCCAGTGATTGGCTGATGACTAAACTGCACATATGTAGGGACGGACTCCAAGAAACCCAGCAGGCAAGGGCAGATCAGAGGCTAAAAGCTGAACAGAGTTTTCAGTAGCTTCATAGTACCAGGGAAATAGATGGAGTTCAGGCCCTGCCGAGCTGGAGAGGCCCTGAGAAACACCCTAGTCCTTCTACTGAGAGAGAAGGGGCAGGCCCTGTGAGTCAGGACCATGCCTGTTTTAACCCGCCCAGGCTACCACGGCAAATCCCATAGACTGGGTGGCTGGAACAACTCATTCCTTTTCTCACTGTTCTAGAGGCTGGGAGTTTGAGATCAGGATGCCGGCCAGCATGGTCAGTTTCTGGTCAGGCCTCTCTTCCTGGTTGGAGGTGGCCGCCAGCTTGCTGTATGTTCACACAACCTTGTCTTTGTGCACTGTGGGGAGGAAGAAAGTTCCATGGGTGTCTCTTAATAAGGGCACACATCCCATCGTGAGGGCTCCATCCTCATGACCTCATGTAAACCTAATCACCTGCTAAAGGCCCCATTCTATAAATGTCAGCACACTGGGGGCTTAAAGCGTCAACATAAGAATTCAGTCCATGGCAATGTCCTCAAAGTATGTGACCCAAGAATAAAGGCAGAACTGTGCCACTCTAACAAAGCCTGGCTCTCACCCACCTAACGCAGGACCGCAGTAATTTGCTAGCAAACTGTCTGCCTACAGAGGAAACAACCCTTTCTGAACAAAGACAACACCATTCTGCACCTCCACATTTTCTCAGAATGCCTGGCATCCAATAAAAAAAGTATCAAACATGCTAAAAATAGTAGAAATTATTTTAAAAAAAGAAGAAAAGACAAGAGAAATAGTACCAATAGAAATACAGACATTGAATAATCAGACAGGGACTTAAAATAATAAGGATAAAAATTTTAAACAAAATAGATGAAATAAAAAATCTCACCAGAAATCTGGAAGCTGTTTTAAAAAAGTCAAATGGAGATTCTAGAACCTGAAATATATTATACTAGAAGTTAAGAAAGCACACGGATGAGTTTTAAAAGCAGATAAAAACAAAGGATTAGTGAACAGATCAGTAAAAGATATCCAGAGTAAAGAACAGAAAAATAGATGGAAATAGAAAGAAAAGAAAAAAAAGAGGAAAAGCAACATACGGAACATGATGAAAAGGCCAAGTATTTGTGCTGCTGGGGCATCTGGGGGAGAGCTGGATGGAGGCATACTGGCCAAAGTTTTAAAAAATGTAATGGGATAATTAAACAACACATTAAAAAAAACTATACAAACCCATACAGGTAAATACAAAGAAAATCACACCTAGACACAGAATAGTCAGCTGGAAAAAAGGAAAAAAGAAAATCTTAAAAGCAGAGAGAAAAGACCTATTACCTTCAAGATGATAACAGCAATACAGATGGCTGATTTTTTAACAGAAATTGAAACCAATATAATGTCGCCTTTAATGTGCCGATAGGAGAAATACACACACACACACACATATGTATAGGTGTGTGTATATATATATATATATATATATATATATATATATATATATATATATTCCAACCTAAATTTTTACAACTAGCTAAAATATCCTTGAAAAATGAAAACTTTCCCCCTCCAGACAAACAAAAGCTTAAAGGATTTATTGCCAGAGCAGCTGCATTACAAAAAATACTAAAGGGAGTTCTATTGGCTGAAGGAAAATATTCTCAGAGATAACACAGAACGACAGGAAGCAAAAAACATACTGGAAAGGGAAGAAATGTATATAAACATAAATAAATGTTGAATATTTAAAACAATAATGATGATGCCTTGTGGGCTTTAAAATATATGCAGAGCCCGGCCAGGTGTGGCTCAGCGGTTGAGCATCGGCCTAGGATCCAGGAGATGGCGGTTCGATTCCTGGTCAGGGCACAGGCGGGGTTTCAGGCTCGATCCCCAGTAGGGGGCGTGCAGGAGGCAGCTGATCAGTGCCTCTCTCATCACTGATGTTTCTATCTCTCTCCCCCTTTTCTTTTCTATCTCTGAACTCAATAAAGATATATTTAAAAGAACAAACAACATATCTAGAAATGAAATATATAATTGTACAAAATGTGAGCAAGATATGAGCAAATGAAATTAAACTGTGTGTAGTTTCTAGTATTGTTTGTGAAATGGTAAAAATACTAATTTGTGGACTACATATCTCAAAATAAATAGTATAATTTCTACAAGATTGATATAAAAATGTATAAGTAAAAAGCTAATACATGGAAAATATAATAACATAAAACATTTTAATAATCCAAAATCAGGGAAGGAAGATAAAGTAAAGGAACAGAAACAGGTGGATAAATAAAAGGCAAGCAGCAACGTGCTAAACTTAGATTCAGTTCATCAACAATAACATTGCATGTACTCAGTTTAAACACTCCAGCTAAAAGACAAGGAATGCCATGCTGATGAAAAGTGTGAAACCCGACTATACGATGCTGAAAAGAGCCACATTGTAAATATCAGGGAGAAATGTTGAAAGTAGAATAATGTAAAATAATAAATAGTGCACAGCCCCAGATCCTGAGGTGGGCACAGGGTGCAGACAGAAACACCCCCAGGAGAAGCCATCTAGTTCGGGGTCAAAGGTCAAGAATGGGCATCCCTAATGTTCAAGGCCGTGGGAAATCCTCCACTCTTCCTTGCTCTTTTCTCTGGCAATTCAGCCTGCAAACAACCCTGCAGTGGCAACACACAGAGCCTGCAACAGCCAAAGTCCTGGGGTAAGGAAACCTTCCTCTCCAGTCAGTGACACTGTGTCTCAAGAGGTTGAGACAAAACCCTGCTGCTTTCTTCCCCTTTCTGCCCTCTTGTCTCTTGGCTCCAGACGTGGGTGCACTTGTGAAAGCCTGTGGCACAGTGGGGCAGGAAAACCCCAGCTTTCTGTCTGTGGCCTGGAAATAGAAGTCCCATCAAAGCAGAAAGGGCTGGGGAGGCTATGGGGAGGGAGAAAGGCGACTGCAGGAGAATTACATATGAAGTTACCCATGAACTCCTGGACTGCAGACAGGTAGATGTGGTCCCAGTCAGCCCGCCAAACGCTCTGAGAACTGAACTAGAGGTAAGCTTCTGCTCAGGTCACAGCTGGCCTGTGGGTAGCATGCACAGAGGACAGATCCAAATAGCACTGCACAGTTTTTGAGAACTGAACCAACATGGGAAACAGCTCCCTGAAAGCATGTTAGAATTTGGGGCCTGATCGTAACCAGGTTGATTACCTGCTAAAAGAGAAATAACATTGTCCATGGAATTTAAATAAGACCCAGAGTTTCATAACATAATATTCAAACTAGCCAGAAAACAATCCAAAATTACTTGGCATTCAGGAACCAAATCTCAATTTGCATGGGGGAGAAAAAAACAAGAGATGCTAACACCAAGATGAAACAGATGTTGAAGTGAACTGATAAGGACTTTACAGTACTTATTATAAAAATTCTATAATTGTTGCTCTGGCTGGTGTGGCTCAGTGGATAGAGTGTCAGCCTACACACCAAAGGGTGGCGGGCTCGATTCCCGGCGAAGGGCACGCACGTACCTGGGTTGCAGGTTCAATTCCCCAGTCCCAGTTGAGGCACGTGCAGGAGGCAACCAATCAATGGTCTCTCTCACGTCTCTCTCTCTCTCCCCCTCCTCCTCCCTCCCACTTGCTATAAAAAAAAAATGGAAAAATATCCTCAGATGAGGATTAACAACAAAAAATCTGTAATTGTCAATCACAAATACTCTAGAAACCAATGGAAAAGTAAAAAAATCTCAGTAAATAAAGATATATGTAAAAAGAAACAAATGAAAATTTTGGGAAAAGAAAATAGAACACAAAGCTGGTTCTTTGAAAATATCAGTTAAACTTATAAACCTCCAGAAAGACTGACAAAGCAAAAAAGAAGACAAGTTATTTTTTTACAAAGCAAACACTTTTATTTTCTACGCAAAGGTCATTCTGAGAATTTATATAAATGCAGGAGAGAGCTTCCAGCGCAGCTCTTGCCCCATGGGTCACCTGCTGGGCCTTCTGCTTTTCCCAAGGGCACGGGCAGGAGAGCAAAGGGGGCCACTCTAGCCTCAGCTGTGCACGCCCTTCCCAGAGTGCCCAGTTAATAGGGTGCTGGGCTTAACCTGGGTTCCACCACATCCAAATTTGGGGGTGTTTGAAATAGGGGTAGCAGAAGCAGAAGAAAATTGCCTGTGCTGAAGCACATTTCCTTGTTTTTGTTTTTTTGGGGGAGGGAAAGGTCCCTGCAAAACGCCATCCTCAGGAGGGATCGGAGCATCTGCACATCCCGAGGGAAGTGCGCAGGCCTGTGTAGCTACAGGGACCATGGCCGATTCCTGAGGTTCCCGAGCCGGCCGCAGTGGCCGACAGCGACCCCCCTCCCCTCCGGGCCCAGGGGCTCCTGTTCTAGCTCCGCGGGGGGGAGGCCCAGAGGGGCCGGGGACGGGACGGCAGCGGAGGCAGGGCCCGCGGGGCTCGCCAGCAGCTGGGGTGGGCTGTAGGTTCACGCCTGAGGTGGACCCTTGTGGGGGGGACTGAGGGGCTGCGCAGGCCGCCCCCCCCCCCGTGCTGAAGGCCTGGCGGGGCCGCCCCTCGCCACGAGCCCCTGCGCTGGGGACGCGGCTGCTGGCTCAGCCCGGCCCGGTCCCCAGAGGGTCTGGGGCGCCGGTTCTCCGCACGAGGAGTTCAGTTAGACGGGCAGCGTGCCAGCTCCCTGCGGCCGGCCCGGAGTCCAAGCGGAGCCCGTCCCGCCGGGACCGCAGCCGGCCGGGGCGGACCCGCGACCGCTCCCGCCGCCCCCGCAGCGCCCCGGCCGGCAGGCCCCACGCGGTTTCGTTGGGTGTAAGCCCAGGTCAGGGTGCGGCGGGCGGGGTGGGGGCGAGGGGCTCCCGCGACTCGACCTCGTGTCAAATGGGGCCACACGCGCAGGGCCTGGGAGTGCGGCGCGGTGGGGGCAGCAGCGCGTGGAAAAGCGCCCAAGTTCCCTCCGCAGGAGCGCGGGGCCGGCGTCCGGGCTCCCGCACCGCTGAGAGCCACCGGGCGGGGCCGGCGTCCGGGCTCCCGCACCGCTGAGAGCCACCGGGCGGGGCCGGCGCGGGGTCTCCACTGGTTTCCCCGCTGGGGGTGCGTGGTGTTGGCGGGGACGCACACGGGAGGCCGCCGGGGTCGCAGGGCCGCGTGGACAACGGGCTGCTGACCGCGTGGCGGGCGCCGGGCCCTGGGTGCCGCGGGAACAGCCCCTGCTCGCGGGGGCGCACGGCGAGCGCGTGTGACGGACGCCCCGTGTGGGCCAAAGGAATCCGGTTGCGGTGGGGCCGCGGCGGCGACCCGCTCAGGCTGCAGGGGCCGCGCTGTCCGCGCCCCACGCCCCTCCCCGGGGCCGCGCTGTCCGCGCCCCACGCCCCCCCCCGGGGCCGAGCTGTCCGCGCCCCACGCCCCCCCCCGGGGCCGAGCTGTCCGCGCCCCACGCCTCTCTCGGGGCCGAGCTGTCCGCGCCCCACGCCCCCCCCCCGGGGCCGAGCTGTCCGCGCCCCACGCCCTCCCGAGGCCGCGCTGTCCGCGCCCCACGCCCCCCCCCGGGGCCGCGCTGTCCGCGCCCCACGCCCCTCCCCGGGCCGCGCTGTCCGCGCCCCACGCCCCTCCCCGGGCCGCGCTGTCCTGCGGGGCCGGCGGGGTGCGGGGTCTGCCCGCGCGCCTGAAGAAGGCGTCGTTCACATGCGGGGGCCGTGGATTTGGAGCCCGCGGTCTGCCTGGGCCGCGGTCCTGAGGTCGTAGCTCTGTCTCCTGTGGGCAATGAGCAGACATGTCCCGAGAGCGCGTCCCCAGCCTCGGCGAACGGCGGTGACCGGAACAGGGCGCGGCCCTGGCGCCAGCGGGCCGGGGGCTCCGTCAGGGCCGTGGGCAGCCACGGTCACCACGGGGCCAGTGAGCCCGGCGTACCCGCGGAGAGCCGACGGCGGCCCGGCCCCGAGGGCAGCGCGCGGGGTCCATCCCGCGCAACCCCCGTCTTTAGTTTCTAAGCTCGCGGTGGACTTGACCCGGGTGCCAAACTTGTCCACTGAGGCTGCGGGAAACGCTCGCTCACGGGGCGCCGCGGACACTCAGGGCAGGGATTGCCGGGGCTGGAAGGTGGCCTCCGCGAGCTGCCCCAGCAGGGCGGCGGGCAGACCTCACCGCGGGTGGGGAGCCTTCCGCGGGCCGCGGGGGCCCGGCCGCCAGGTGGCCCTGGAGCACGCGGGGCCCGGCCGCCAGGTGGCCCTGGAGCTCGCGGGGCCCGGCCGCCAGGTGGCCCTGCAGCACGCGGGGGCCCGGCCGCCAGGTGGCCCTGCAGCACGCGGGGGCCCGGCCGCCAGGTGGCCCTGCAGCACGCGCTCACGGAGAGTCGGGCGTCCAGCCGTGACGTCCGCTGCCCAGGGAGCGGGCCCGTCTACCTGCCCGGCGACCAGGGCGCGGTCGGTGGCTGTCGCTCGTCTCCCCGACCCCGTGCGCCCGCCCAGCGCCGGCTCCAGCGCCCAGCTCCTCCCTGCTCCAGCCTGGGCGGCGGAAAGCGGCGGGTCCCAGAGCCACGCCGGCACCGAGCAGCCCGTCCTTGAAGCGCACGTGCTTCTGCGGTGTGGCCGCCGGCAGGCCCGGCCCGCAGGTGATCACCTGAATCCTGCACCCTGTTCCGCTGCTGGGACGTGGCAGGTGGAGATCCTGCGGGGCCCGCCTCCTCCTGGCCCCTGGCACCCGCGCTGCAGGGCAGGGCCCGTTCAGGCCCTCGGGGTGCTGTGGCAGGAACAGAAATCCCTGGGCGCGGCGGGCACTCCACCGCCTCGAGGGACACCAAGCGCCTGACAGTGAGGGACACCGAGCGCCTGACCGCACGCACATCGCCATCTTCACCTCTAGAGGGCGGTGCCGGCGGTGCCTGCTGCTCCAGGTGCCATTGGGTCTCGGGTTCGAGCCCCAATGGTGAGAGGCGGGTGCAGGGGAACCCCGACAGGGCCACCCAGGGCCCTGTGACGACCGGTCTCACCAGCACCCCACGAATTAGTAATCTAGTTACTATAGAGGGGATATCACTATATACCCACAGACATTCAAAAACTAATGAGGCTTTAGAAAGTGATCCCCTGATAGTTCCAGTACCCAGCTGGCACCATCTGTTATTGACTATATTCCCTGTGCTGTACTTTACATCCCCAGGACTATTTTGTAACTAACAATCTGTACCTCTCAATCCCTTCATTTTCCCCCACTCTCCCCAACCCCTCTCCCCCGACAACCATCAGTCTGGTCTCCCTATCTGAGTCTGTTTCTGTGGTGCTTGTTCATTTATATTGTTCTTCAGATTCCACATGTAAGTGAAATTACATGGTATTTGTCTTTCTCTGACTGACTCATTTCACTTCGCATAATACCCTCTAGGTTTATCCATGCGGTCGCAAATGGTAAGGTTTCATTCTTTTTTATGGCCGAGTAGTGTTCTGGGTTTCTTCGGGAATATACCAAGAAGCAGAATTGCTAGATCATAAGGCAGATCCGTTTCTAATTTTGGAGGGAACTTCCATACTGTTTCCACAGTGGCTGCACCAATCTACCTTCCAACCCGCCCTGCAGGAGGGTTCCCTTTCCTCCACATTCTCGCCAACACTTACCTCTATACCCTCAAATCTATTCTTTTAGTTATGTTTCTTCGCCCTCTTCCTTCCTCTCTCTCTAAAATCAATAAAAACATATTAAAAATATTAAAAAATAAAAGAACCATATGATTTCACTCATCTGTGGGATATAAAACTGAAAGCAACAAGTGAACTAACAAGAAAAACAAACAAAAACTCATAGAGACAACAGCATGGTGGTTACCAGAGGGCAGGGGGTTGAGGGGTAGTGAAGAGTAAAGAGGGTCAAATATACGGTGATGGAAGATGATCTGACTTTGGGTGGTAGGCACATAATGCAATATACAGATTTTGTATCATATAAATGTAGACTTGAAATCAATATAATTTTTTTAACCAATTTCATCTCAATAAATTTAATTAAAAAAATTAAAATTAAAAACATTTTGGTATTATGACTCAGCAAAATCCAGTTACTATGACCCAGCAAATCTACTTAACATGTCAGCAAAATCGCTTACCATGACCCAGCAAAAATTGCTCATCAGGACAGCAAAAATCCCTACCATGACTCAGTAAAAATCACCCAACATGACTCAGCAAATATCGCCCACCATGATTCAGTGATTTCACTCAGCCATAACTCAGCAAATATCACCCACCACGATTCAGTAAGTTCACTCAGTCATTACTCAGTAAATATCACCCACCATGACTCAGCAAAAATCACTCACCAAGGGTGACTTGAGCACAAGCACTGTGCTACCTCAATAGTCATCTGATCATTGAGATGGCTACTAAGTCACTAATGGCAGGGAGTATATTCAGTATGGTGATGGTGGACAAACGGACGATTCACACCCTGGGCGGGACAGAGTGGGATGGCATGAGGTTTCATTGTGCAACTCAGAATGGTGTGCAATTTGAAGCATATGACTTGTTTTTTTCTGGAATTCAATAGCTTCTGACGGTGGTTGACCGCAGGTAACTGAAATTGTGGAAAATGGAACCACAGATAAGCGAGCACTACCGTACACAGGTTTAGTTGCTGCCACGAAGAGTAGAGAGAGGTGAGTAAGAAGACAAAGGTCTTGCTGGGGGTGCCACAGGGCTACCTGAATTTGAGGACCACGACTTTAGAGTGGCCCCAATATGCCAGCTCATGTTACTTCCACCTGCAGGCTTGCAGATGTGGTCAGCAGAGACTCATAGCTCGGAATGAGTGAGATTCCAGGTCTCATCAGGTCTCACTAGGCCAATGCCATGGAAGGGTGGTGGGTGGGAGGGGTATGCTGAGAAAGAGGGGAGTGGGAGGGGTAGTCCACTCATCTTAACTGGAAAGAAAGTATGATATAAGAGTGCTAACATTTCATTTGTACAGTAGGCCAATTTCTTACAGCAGTTGTGTATCTAAGTAGCACGTAGAATCGTAACAGCTCAGATTGATGTGGTGTGTTACAATTTAAAGAGCATGTTTGCATACTTTATTTTGTCTTCCCCTAATAATGATGCCCGCTATGTCTTGTGTCTGTCACTGTTTGTGCACACAACCATTATGAAACACTTTAGAGGACTCTGTCCTTTTGCCCCTGTGCATCCTCCCTTCTCACAGAGAGTCATGTCCACAGTAGGCATTTAATAACTGAAGTACAACAGTTTTGCTGAGCGGAGATCACTTAAAAGACCTCAGAATTTTTAGGGCATGTTATTCTAATCACTCTCAACCTTGGTTTATTAATATCTACAAGGTAGGTTACCTAGCCTCACTTTTGTTTATTCATGGTGTTTCCCAGAAGGATAATATGTCTTGAAGTTCTGGTCAAATGGTAAAGAGCTCAGATTTTGTTTATCTGATAATGTCTTCATTTCTCCATCACTTTTGAAGTACAGCTTTGCCAGATATAAAATTCTCAGTTGACACTTTTTTCTTTCAGCATTTTAAATATGTCATCTTGCTATTTTTTTTACTGTTGTGGTTTCTGATGAGGTATTAGCTGTTAATCTTATTGAGGATCCCTTGTACACGATGAGTTACTTCTCTCTTGTTGCTTTAAAGATCCTCTTTGTATTTGTCTTCCAACAGTTGAATTATAATGTCTCATGATGTGAGTCTCTTTGAGGCAAAACGCACAGGAATGATTTGTGACAGTCCTTTAGGTAGCCCCCATTCATATTAGAATAGACATATACAGTAATTTACAAAGAAGGTCTTTTTTGCTTCATTCAGAACCAAGGAAATAGTTCCACACTGGGAACATGGACTGTCACCACTTTAAAACTGCTGACTTTTTAAGACTGTTGCTGCTTTAAGACTAAGGCTTCTTCAAGACTGCACCAGCTTTAAAACTGCTGCAATACAGGGGACAGACTGGGAGAAGGTAGTGCACATTGCTCACAAAGACTTTCTACCATTCTGAAGTCCCCTCTACTGGATTCTGTGCTCACTTGGATACTGTAAATCTTTGACAGTTCTCACAAAATTGGTTCTCACAGTTTCTGCCTGGTTGTTTTTTAAAAATATATCTTTATTGATTTCAGAGAGAGGAAAGGAGAGGGCGAGAGAGAGAAACATCAATAATGAGAGAGTCATTGATCGGCTTCCTCCTGCATGCCCCCCACTGGATATCGAGCCTGAAACCCGGGCATGTGCCCTGACCAGGAATCGAACCATGATCTTCTGCATCATAGGTCGATGTTCAAAGACTGACCCATGCCAGCCGGACTCTGCCTGTTTTTTAAAAATGTTTTCTGATGGAAGACAAGAACCTGGTGCTCCCTATTCTGCTATTTTCCTGACATCACTACAGATACAGTTTTGATTCTCTATAGGTAAAATTCTCTATTTATTTTAACCTGGGCTTCTTTCAAGATTTTCTTGTTTTTGTTTTTCTGTATTTGGATACGATATGCTTGCATTCTTGCTGTTTATCCTTCTTGAAATCCTCTGAGCTTCCTGGACATGTGGTTTGGTGTATGTCAGCAATTTTGAAAAAAAATCTGCCATTGTTACATCAGGCATTTGTTCTGATCTTTTTGTTCTTTCTTTTCCTTCTGATGTTCCAATTACATGTATGTTATATGTGTAATTGTTCCGTAGTTTTTAGATTTTTTCCAATCTTTCTCTCTGCATTTCAGTTTGGAAACTTTCTATTGACATCTCTTCAGGCTCCCTTTCCTTGGTCATGTTCAGTCTACTGATGAACCCATCAAAAGCAGTCCTTATTTCTCTTAGTGTTTTTTATTCCTAGCATTTTGATTCTTTCATATAGCCTCCATCTTCCTACTTAAATTACCATCTGTTCTTGAAAGTTGTGTACTTTTCCTATTAAAGCCTGTACCATATTAAGCATAGTTATTTTAAATTTCCTATCTGATATTTCCAAAATTGCTTCATATGGTTCTGATGCTTGCTTTACCTTCTCAAACTGTCTTTGTTCTTGCCTTTTAGCATGCCTTGTAATTTTCTGTTGATAACAGTGGACATAAGGGTTGAAGTAATAGAAATGATGTAGATCTGTCTTTAGTGTGAGGTTTATGTTAGTCTGCCTAGGAGCTGGGCAGGGTTTAATATTTGCTGAAGCTGTAGGTGCCAGAGGCTTTAGTTTCCTCTAGTTTCCTTTTCTCCCACTCTCCTCTGCTGTTGGCATTTTCCTAAGTACTCTCTCATTTAGAGCTGGTATCTTGTCAGTGTTTCCATTGTAATCCGCTGTTACTATATTGGAATCCCTTTGATGTGTGGTAATGTGTGAAGGAGGGGAAGCATCTTATAATCTTAGTAGTAAATCTTGGCCTTTTAGTTTTAAGTGGACTGATTTTTCTTCCCCCTCCCTCCCCAGGTAGATAAGGCTCTGGTAAGGCTGTTTCCCTTGGAGAGCAAGTCTTTGATATATTGACCTCTTGGATTTCAAAATGGTTTATTTTCCCCTCTCACTGCCAAAACCATGAGGGGATTTTCATTAGTTCTTTACCTTGAGAACCTGGTGGGATTTCTGACAGTAAAAATCAGGAACGTGTGGGGGTCCCCCAAATCTGGGCCATCATTAGTTTCTCACTCTCGAGCTAATCCACACTCATCACCCAGCAACTCATCAAAACGACGACTGACTGGTCCCACCGGAGTGTGGCTCCAGCAGTCGCTGCTCCGGACACGCGGGCCTGGCTGTGACCTCTGCACCCCACTGCCTCTGCAGGTTCCAGGGCAGAGGTTGGCACCATGACTTCGTTCTCTTTTGGGTCTAAAGAAGTTGTTGATTTTCAGTTTGTTACCTTTTTTCTTGTTGGAATGATGGGAGTAATGGCTTCCATTCTGTTTACATGTGGAACTTAAATTGTATGTGCCAACTGAGAAAGGTTAAGAGGTAATTCAGAGGATAATATTTACAACAAAATGACTTGGTCGAAATTAAACATCATGCCTTATACAAAAATTAACTCAAAATGAATCATACCTCTACATATAAAATATAAAGCTATAAGACTTCTAGATGACTCACCCCCCAAAAAATCCAATTAAAAATTGGCAGAGGACCTGAATACATGCTTCTCCAAAGAGGGCATATGAATGGTCAAGAGACACATGAAAATATGTTTAATACAGCACAGGGAATATAGTCAATAGTATTGTAATAATTATGTATGGTGCCAGGTAGGTACTTGAAATATCGGCACTTTGTAAAGTATATGGTTCTCCACCCACTATGCTGTACATCTGAAACTAATACAAAATAATATCGAATGTAAACTGTAATTGAAAAATTAAAAAATAAACATTTTAAAAGAAACTTCTAGAAGAAAATAAAGGAATAAACCTCATGACTTAGCTGAGATACAGAGTTTTTAGACATGACATCAAAAGCACAACCCATAAAAGAAAAAAATGATTTGAGGAGAATCAACATCTTAACATTGAGTCTTCCAATCCAGAAAGAGGGAAAATCCCCCCTTTTTTTAGGTCTTCTGTCATGTCTCTTGGTAATATTTTGTAGTTCTTTTTTAGTGTTCCTACATATTTTTACTATATTAGTTCCAATGTTAATGCTATTGTAAATGCTGCAGGTCTTCTATCTTTATCTTTTATTTGCTTTTTGCTAGATACAGAAATACAAATGATTTTTAATATTTATCTTGAATCCAATGACCTTAATAAAGTCACTTATTAATTTTAAGTTTGTTTTAGATCCTTTTGAATAGTCTACATGTGTAATATGTTATCTCTAAATAATAACAATTTTATTTATTCTGTTTTACTATTTTTATGTTTTAACTCTCTTTTCTTTCCTTACTGCACTGGCAAGAGCTTGAAGTACAATTGTGAAGAGAAGTGATGATAGTGGGCTTTCTTGTCTTGCTCCTGATTGCAAGGGAATGTGCTTAATATTTCATGATTAAGCATGATGTTATTTATAAATTGGTGTAAATATTCTTTATCCAGTTAGGAAAAACCCCTTCTATTTTTGTTTTTTCTGAGAGTTTTTATCATGAACAAGTCTTGAATTTTTATCCATCCCTTTCCAGCATCTTTTGAGTAGATCCTATGATTTTTTTTCTTTCCTCAGAAATGTGGTGAATTGCTTTGATTTTTTAATGTTAAACTAACATTGCATTTATGGAATAAAACCTAGTTGGTCAGGAGGTATTATCCTGTTGATCTGCCACTAGATTCAATTTGATAATATCTAATTTAGGGCTGTTTACATCTATCTTAATGAAATATACTGGACTGTAATTTTCTTTTCTGGTGCTATTTTTGTCAAATTTGGTTACCAAGGTTGACTTGGTCTTATTAAAAATGTTTGGAAAGATTCCTCTTTTTCTATTCTCTAGAAAAGGTTATGTCTGATTTTCATGATTTCATCTTTATATGGCTGGGAAAAAGTTAGCAATGATGTCATTTGGGTGTGGACTTACCTTTGATTTTTTTTCTTTGATTTTTAATGATGTATTCAATATCTTCAACAGATGTAGGGATGTTCCAGTATTCTGTTTCTTCTTGGATCAGTTTTGGCCAGTTGTATTTTTCAAGAAATTTCTCTATTTCATCTACATTGTTAAATTAATGGCATAAAAATGTTAATAATAATGTTATTTTTTCATCATTTTAAATTTTGTATTGATGTCCCTTTGTTTCTCCATTCCTGATATTAGTGGGCTCTCTCTTTTTAAATAGGGCCATTGCTGGGGAGTTATAAATTTTAATTTTTTTGAAATAGAGGGAAAGGGAGAGAGAGAGAAACATCGATTGACTGCCTCCTGGGCACACCCCCCAACTGGGGGTCAAACTCACAACCTTTGCGTGTGCCTGTCCAGGAATCAAACGGCCACCTTTTGATGCACAGGATGGTGCTTGACCACCCGAGCCACTCCAGGCAGGGCTAACTTTCATCTTTACAAAGGACACACTTTTGTTCTTGCTGGTTTCCTCTGTTGTATGTTTGTTTCTATTTCTAAAATGATTTATTATTTTAAATTGATTAGAATCTCACTATATTTTTAAGTTCCTGTTCTGTTTGCAGCTTCTTTTTAAATTAAAAATATCTTTATTTCAGATAAGATTAACATTTCCACAATTTAGGATAAAGCAAACACACTTCCTTGAGTCCATTAATTTAGGCCATTGTGATTTCCGTGAATGGAGTTACTGAGTGTCATTTGAGCATTTGCCCACATGCTTGCAGGAAGCTTCTGCAGCCCTTTCTTGGCGGGCGCTCCGGGTTTCCGGGCTCCTTCCCTCCCCTTCGGGGATTCCACTCTTCGTTCTCCCCGAAGGCGGGGTCATCTCGGTAAGCCATCAGACATTCTTCCAACGCAGAATTTTCCTTCTTTCCGGCATTTTACTACCATAAGGATTCCAGACTCCTTGCCACGTTTGGTAAAATCTTGAACTTGTTCAGATAATCTCTAATGAGCTTTTTCTCTCATTAGTTTAGGGACTGAAACATCTTTTTCAGCATGTCTGAGGTGCTTCTTCGACAGATGGAGCAACACCTCCCAGACAGAGGAGGGCATTGGTGTGGCCGCTCTGGGCAGGCGCAGGGAGGGATTTTTGCTGCTTCTTGAGGTGGACATTCAAATAATTGATTCTGAACTATTCTTATTTTATAATATATACATTGCAAGTCAGAAATATCCCTCTAAGAACGAATTTGTCTTCATCTCACAAAAGATACATCACATATTTATTATCATTCAGCTCAAAATATTTTCTAATTGTTATTTTAATATTTTCTTGATCTGTCAGTTATTTAGAGCTGTGATGATTAATTTATGAGTATTTGGGGATTTCTAGTTGTATCTCTATTATTGATATCTGGTTTAATTTCACTGTGGCCAGAGAACATATCCTGTATAATTTTAATTCATGGAAATTTGTCAAGATTTATTTTTTTTACCTTTATTATTATTTTTGTTGTTGTTGAGAGTTACAGATGTCCCCAATTTACCCTCTTACCCTCCTCCACCCATCTCCCACCCTTCCCCAGGCCCCTTCCTGTCCATTGTGTGTGCCCATGGGCTGTTCACGCATACGTATAAGTTCTTCAGTTAATCTCTCCCTGCCTTCCCTCTGAGATCTGTTGGTCTGCTCCATGCTTCTATGTCTGTGGTCCTATCTTGTTTGTCAGTCTATTCTGTTCCTTAGATTCTGCATATTAGTGAGATCATGTGGTGCTTTTCTTTCTCTCACTGGCTTATTTCACTTAGCACAATACTCTCCAGTTCCATCCATGCTGTGCCAAAGGGTAACAGATCCTTCTTCTTTACAGCTGCATAGTATTCCATGGTGTGAATGTCCCACAGCTTTTTTATCCACTCATCTACTGATGGGCACTTGGGCGGTTTCTAGATCTTACTTATTGTAAACTGCTGCTGTGAACATAGGGGTGCATATATTCTTTCTGATTAGTGTTTCAGGATTCCTAGGATATATTCCTAGAAGTGGGATCACTGGGTCAGGTGGCAGTTCCATATTTAATTTTTGAGGAAACTCCACACTGTTTTCCACAGTGGCTGCCCCAGTCTGCATTCCCACCAGCAGAGTACCAGGGTTCCCCTTTCTCCACACCCTCGCCAGCACGTGTCTTTTGTTGATGTGTTGATGGAGTCATTCACACAGGTGTGAGGTGACACTTTTGTGGTTTCAAGGATACATCTGATAAGTGGTTAATTTCCAAAATATACAAAGAACTTGTACAACTCAACAAGAGGAAGACAAGCAATCCAATTGAAAAAGGGGCAGAAGACTTGAATAGACACTTCTCCAAAGAGGACATGCAGATGGCCAGGAGACACGAAAAAATGTTGAGACTTATTTTATTGCACAAGCTATTCTCTACTTTGGTAAATGTTTCACGTGCACTTAAAAGAACAGACATCCTGCACTTGTTGAATTTAGTTTTTTAATATGTCCACTGGGGCAGTTTGGTTTTTTGGGTGATTCATATATTTCTAAATCTTTACTGATTTTTTTTGTCTGCTTTTTCTATCTGTTACTGACAAAAGTTTGTTAAAATCTCAAACTATTATTGTGGATCTATTTCTTTTTTTTTTCTGCCAACACCTTTTTATGTTACTAGAACTGTGATAAGATCCTGTTGAATAGACCCTTTTATTCTTACACAACATTTCTTGCTTTAATTTCTCCTTTGTCTGGTATCAGAAAAGTTACACCAGTTTTTTTCTGGGTAGTATTTACAGCTGAGTTCGGGTTTGGGGTACTGAAGGGGAACAAAATGGTAAACTCATTGCAGGGTCGGTGCTGCTTTCAACTCTGCTCTTTTCCCCAGTCCACCTGCTACTATTTATTTTATTGGCTCCTGTGAAAGCTTCTCTAAGCATTTTCACTGCATCCAGAGGAAGAGACAGGGTGGACTGTGCTTATTTCATCTAATCCAGAACAATAAAAACAAACAAAATTTCATGTTCAGATGGGTTTACTGGAGAGTTCTACCAAAAAAACAAGGAATAAGTGGTTTAATTCTTAATCAGGTTAATCTAGAATATACATAAAGAGGCTGCACTCCCCAACTCATTTTTTGAGATTAAGTTTTATATTAAAGTCTGGGGACAGGAGGAGAGAGAAAATTACAGACTAATCTAGCTGATCAACATAAATGTAAGACCTTAAAGCCAACTATTAGCAAACAGAATTCATCAGGATATAAAAAAAAAAAACATAATGGCCACAGTAGGCTTCCCAGGAACGCAAGGCTGGTTTAACCAGGAAAGCGATCACTGAACAATTCTGTATCAAGAGGTTAAAGTTAAAAACATGATTATTTCAATATCTGCATACACATATTTTATAAAGTCACAGCTGTTCATCACAGGTAACGGTGCCCACCCATTGTTTGGGAAGTTTCCCTAAACACAAAAAGGCAGAAAATGGTTTCTAGGGAGAAAAAACAAGCTGGCGGCGTAGGTAACAGCTGCACCCGCCGCCTCCCGCAACCACATCAAAATTACAACTAAAACACAGAACCACCGTCACTCAGAGCCTCCTGAGATCTGGCTGACAGAAGCCCCACAACCAGGGACCTGAAGAAGCATCAAGACCGAGAAGGGGCGGAGACGCAGGTGGATCCGGGCTGGATCGCAGAGACGCGGCCTCGGGCCCACACCCGGTGCCGAGGCTGAAACCCGGGAGGGAATCTCGGCGGCGGAGTTTTCCCCGAGGAGCGAGGGGTCCCAGCCCCACAGCAGGCCCCCAGCCCAGGGCTCCAGGCAGGGAAGAGACGTCCCCACACCTCCGGGCTGTGAAACCAGGGGGACTGTCCCTGAGGGTCGTGGAGGCTGCGGGAGCCCCAGCAGCTCCTCTTAAGGGCCCGGCTCTGACTCACTCGGACGCTCCCTCTGAGCCCAGCACCGGGCGGCAGCCTGAAAGGACCCGGGACCCTCGGGGAGGAACCAACCTGCCTGGAATCGGGGTGAGAGGTGGAGGGCGGCTTCCTCCCAGGCAGAAGGGCTGGCGGAGGCCATGGCTCCTGTGGCGAGTCCTCCCCGCACAGCCGGCAGGCAGGCGCCATGTTTGAATCGCCAGCCCCTGACTCACACCTTTGGCCCCGCCCCGTGATTCCCGGAGGCCCCGCCCCTCCCCACCTGCAGCTCATCCGGGCCATTTCCAGGGGCTTTTCTCTGCAAGTGGCCTCTCGAGCCCCATGCTTAGGACTTTCCTAAAATCTCTCAAACAAGCAGCAGTGGGCCCCATACGGCTTGATAAGCGGCCCAGGCCTGGCACTAGCGGCAGCTGCACTGGCTCATAGCTTGGCCTCTCCTGGGCACCTCCAAGCCCAGCACAAGTAGCAGCCAACTACAGTTTGCTGAGTAGCTCAGGCTGGGTGGCCCTGGGCAAGGCACTGGCACAGGCTGACTTTGTACCTCCTGGGAGGCCTCAGAGACAGTGCACCTGGTGGTCATACTTGACCACGCTGGGTTACAACCCTACCACATCCACGAGTGACACACTCAAGGGGCGCACTTAGTGAACACCAAAACTCCACTGAAGTAAGTCCTGCTCCATAGGGGTGTCTCCAGCATAGCAGCTCTCTGGCTGTAGTTGCAGCTGGTCCTCACAGCCAGTTGGCCTGGGGGTCAGTTCCTCCCAGGGACGCCAACAGCAACCAAGGCTCAACTACAACAGGACAGTGCACACAGCCCACAGAGGGGAGCACCTAGAAGGCCCAGCTCAGGTGACTGGGGAGGCTGAGCCACTGGACCCGACAGGACACCGGCTACGCAAAGCCACTCTACAAATTCCAGGAGACATAGCAGCTCTACCTAATACATAGAAACAAACACCTGGAAGCAGCCAAAATGCGGAGGCAAAGAAACATGTCACACAGGAAAAAACAGAAGAAATCTCTAGAAGAGGAACTAAATGAAATAGATCCAAGCAAGCTAACAGAGAGTTCAGAATTTTGGTTATAAGGATGTTTAAGCAGATGGTTAGGGAAATAACTGAGAAAATCGATGACATAATAAAGGACCAATTTGAAATGAAGGCTACATCAACTGAAATGAAGAATAATTTACAGGGAATCAACAGTAGAGTAGAGGACACTGAGAATCAAATCAGCAGTTTGGAACATGAGGAAACAAAAAACACCCAACCAGAAGAGCAAAAAGAAAAAAGAAGCCAGAAATATGAAGATAGTATAAGGAGCCTCTGGGACAACTTCAAGAGGCCCAACATTTGTATTATTGGGGTGCCAGAAGGGGAAGAAAGAGACCAAGGAATTGAAAACCTATTTGAAAAAATAATGACAGAAAACTTCCCCTACCTGGGGAAAGAAATCGACTTCCAAGTCCAGGAAGCACAGAGGGTCCCAAACAAGAGGAACCCAAAGAGGCCCACAGCAAGACACATCATCATTAAAATGCCAAAGGTTAAAGACAAAGAGAGAATCTTAAAAGCAGCAAGAGAAAAGCAGTTAGTTACCTACAAGGGAGCACCCATATGACTGTCAGCTGATTTCTCAACAGAAACCTTGCAGGCCAGAAGGGAGTGGCAAGAAATATTCAAAGTGATGAAAAACATGGAACTACAACCAAGATTGCTCTACCCAGCAAAGCTATCATTTAGAATTGAAGGTCAGATAAAGAGCTTCACAGACAAGGAAGAGCTAAAGGAGTTCATCACCACCAGACCAGCACTACAGGAAATGTTGAAGGGTCTTCTTTAAGAAGAAGCTAATGAACAAAAGAATCTGATGAACTAAATAGATCCAGAGACATTGACACATGCAACAGACGATCATATTTCAGAGGAAAAAGGGAAGGGGGGTGGAGGGTGGGAAGAGATTAACCAAAGAAGTTATATGCATATATGCATAACCCATGGACACAGACAATAACAGGGTGAAGGCCTGGGGAGGGGGTGGGAGCGAAGTGGAGGGGGTCAATTGCGGGGGGAAATGGTATACCTGTAATACTCTCAACAATAAAGATAAATTTAAAAAGAAAAAAGAAAAAAAAAACCCAAAATAAAAATAAAAACACAAAAAGGCAAAAAAAGTACAGGCGTTGGAAAAGCAGCAGCAAAACGGTCATTGTCCGGGATGAGCGGCGCCTGGCGGCTCAGCCCGCAGAGGGCGGAGGAAGGTGCTGGCGGGCTCAGGCGGAGCTGGCCTGGCGTTGGCTGGCTGAGCAGCAGCCCATCTCGGGGCGGCCAGGTGAGCAGCACCTGCAAAAAGATCTGAGAAAGGATGCCCCTCTCCTACCTTGTATTCCTTTTTTAAAAATAAAATTTTTTATTGATTTCAGAGAGAGATGGAAATATCGATGATGAGACAGTCATTGCACGCCCCCTACTGGGGATCCAGCCCGCAACCCCCGCATGGGCCCTGATGGGAGCCGAACCCTGATCTGCTGGTTCCCAGGGCCGCTCAACCACTGAGCCACACGGGCTGGCTACCTCATATCCCTTGAAGACCAGCCTCGGGAAGCAGTTTAGCACAGCTGCCCTTGGTTCCAGACCCGAGACCTGGACTCTCCTGGGCACTTGCCACCGGCTGCAGGTCGCCACGCGGCGGGAGCCCCGCGCAAGGCCGGGGCTGGGCTCCACCCAGGATCCCGGAGGCCTCCCTAAAGGCGCCGCAGAGCCCACGGTGCTCCTGAGGGCAAGCCGGTTGGCATCTGTGAATCCTGATTTTCCTTCCATATTCAGAATCGACTCAACAGCTAGTAACCGATCAAGGACCCGGGCTGCTGCGCCGCTCCGGGCGGGCAGGAGGCGGAGGACGGTGGGTGCAGCGGCCCCGCGGCGAGAGCCGGCGCCCTTCCCAGCCATCTGCGGGCAGGCCACCAGGGCACCGAGCCTCCTCCGCAAGACCAGGGGGCAGCCGGGGAGGACGCAGCGCGGTGCACGGCGTCCTGTCCGCGCCAGCCTTTGTTACGCTCCGTGCGCAAGGAAAACGCGAGCTTACCTTCCGGGCCAGGTGTCTGGGAACAGCCTGGGGCTGGGGATGGGAGGCTCCCACGCCTGCGGAGTTAGAGGGGGACTCGGGGGTCCCCCGCGCGAGCTGGCCTGAGCCCCCCTGAGCCCCCCTGAGCCCGAGGCTGGCTCCAGGGCCTGCCACCAGAGGGCAGCGTGCGCACAGCCTGGCGCCAGGCGCGCTCCCGCGCGGGGGGTCCGCCGCTTCGCGGGGCGCTCAGATGCGGGGCGCGGCGCCGCACACTGGGAGCGCTGCTCGCGCCACCTGGGAACCCGCGAAGCCCGGTGATCGGAATCAGTTCCCTGGGAAGGCGATTTGTGACCCAGGTGAAAACAAAAACCATCACCAAGGTCAACAAAGACGCGGAGGGTTTTCTTAAATGCCGGGCTTGCGGGGTAGCTGGGCTGCTGTGAGCCCGGACGGCCGCGGGCGGGGCGGGGCGGGGCGGTGGGGCTGCCGCGGCCGCGCTGGGGGCGCCCCCGGGTCTCCCCCGGACAGCCGGCCCCGGGCCACGGAGCCTGCGGCGCGGACCCCGACGGGCCGGCGGGCCTGAGCGCCTCCCGGTGCGTGCACCGCGCGGGGGCCGCGCACCACCCTGCGGCCTGAAGACACCCGGCTGGCCGTGCTGAGACGTGTTAAATAACCAAAGAATTTATGGGCACGTACGCGCAACCCAAGGGCACGGACAGCGGTGGGGCGAGGGGCTGGGGAGGACGTGGGGCGAGGTGGAGCCGGCACGGGAGAAGAAGGGACATCTGTAATATTTTAAACAAAAATAAATTTAAAAATTAAAAATAAATAAAAAACGAAAAAAAACCCCACCCAAATCTTTTGACTTTAAGAAGAAAGAAAGAAAGAAAGAAAGAAAGAAAGAAAGAAAGAAAGAAAGAAAGAAAGAAAGAAAGAAAGAAAGAAAGAAAGGAGGGAGGGAGGGAGGGAGGGAGGGAGGGAGGGAGGGAAGAAAGAAAGAAAGAAAGAAAGAAAGAAAGAAAGAAAGAAAGAAAGAAAGAAAGAAAGAAAGAAAGAAAGAAAGAAAGAAAGAAAGAAAGAAAGAAAAAGAAAAGAAATATGAAAAAGCCCTGGCCGGGCGCAGCGGTTGGAGCTGGGCTTGCGCACCCACGGGTCGCCGTGGATGCCGGTCCGGGGCGCACACCAGGACTGCGGTTCGCTCCCCCTCCGCCCTCAGTGGGCACCTGCCAGAGGCAACCGGCGGGTGTGTCTCTCACAGGTGTCTCTCTCTCCCCCGCCCTCCCACTCTCTCTGAAAGCTACGGAAAAAATATCCTCAGGTGAGGATTCACCTATATATATATATATATATATATATATATATATATATATATATATATATAATTAAATACACTTATTAGGAGGAAAAACAGTCCTGAAATGTCGCTGGATTAGCTTTCCGAACCTCTCGTCTTCCTCAAGTATGCCTGGCCACAGCCTCCACCACCTTCCAGCTCACCCCCAGAGGCTCTGGGGTGCAGAGGGGTCCTGGGTAGAGATGGGAGCACCCGGCTCTTCTCCCCCCAAGCGCAGTGGGCGCCGGGCTGGCGGAGCCCCGCCCCAGGCAGGGCTAGAACAGTCCTCCCTCCCATCCCACGTGTGTTGGCGGAGCTCTGGTGTCTGCCGGGACCATGGGGTTTCCAACGCTGGTCTGCATTTTCATGAGGTGCGCAGAGTATTAGGGAGAGTGGATGGGTGAAAGGGAACCAGAATACATGCAGCAGTGTGGGCAGACAGAGCTTAGACAGCTATGTCTGTCTGATCACCCTGGAAAACAGATTTCAGCCAGAACCATTCACAGTAAGCAGTCAACCCCAAGGCCGTGCTGAGTGTGCAGGGGGGTGGGAGATTAGCTGCCCCCAGGGTGTCGGGAAGCCTTCCCAGACAGGACATTCTCCAACGGAGGCTTGAAAGATGCCAGGGTTTCCCAGAGAGGTGAGTTTGAGAGCTGGCAGGAACCAGGTCACGGAAGAAGCACTTGACTGTAGGCGAGGCCTGTGTGTGGCAGGGTGGACGCACCAGGATCTGTGGCAGCCAAGGGAGGGTCCGGGCCTGTATGAGAAGGCAGACTGAGGCAGGTAGGCCCACATTGTGGGAGGTCTTGAACTTTGTTCTGGAAGCAGTGGGAACAGGGCAAGGTGCTTGCGCTGGGAGGCTGACTCAGCATGGTCAGCTCTGTCTTAGGGAGCAATGTAGAAAAGGGCAAGGTCGGAGGCTGTGCAACCAGTTAGGAGGTGATTATATCATAATAAAAACTTCCAGGGCCCCACGTGGCCCAGCCTCATCAGGGTTTCACCTTAGGAAACAAAACACAGCCCTGGCCGGTGCAGGTCAGTGGCTGGACTGTTGGCCTAGGCGCCGAAGGATCATGGGTTCAACTCCTGGTCAAGAGCATGTACCTGGGTTGCAGGCTGGGTCAGGGCGCACACAGGAGGCAGCCGTCTACGTGTCACTCTCACATCGATGTTTCTCTCTCTGTCTCTCCCCTCCCCTTCCTTCCACTCTCTCTAAAAATCAATGGAAAAAACATCCTTGGGCAAGGATTGACAAGAAGAAAATAATAAAAAATAAAAATCCTCTCTTAAAAAAAAAACAATATGCCACAGCAAAAAGTTATTTTAAAAAATGACGTTATTAAAAAGCAATTCCAATCCCTCCTTGTGCTTCCACAAAATGCTAAAGGGAATACAGTTGAAAGCACAGAGCAACACACTGTGGCCGTTTTCCCCTAAATGTGAACTGGAGGGTGGGAGTTCTGTGTCTTGTGTTCTCTTGAATCCAGAGCTTTTAGAATAGGGTTTGGACCCTAGTCGGCACTGCACGCATTGCTGACTCCTGGCGCAGCCTCTGACCCGCAAGCCCAGTCCCCCCCCTCGGCCCACCCGGCCCACCTGCTTCGCCCTGGTTTCCCATCCTTGCACCGCAGGCGCCTGGGCGCACTCCTGGCAAGAGCTGTGCTCTGCTTGGGGGCTGGTGGGGAGCTTTAAGGATAAAGAAGAGACCCTCCTGTGGCAGGGAGGCTGAGAACACGTGGGTGGTATTAATGACTTCTGCCTCCGTCTCAGTGATAGTCTCCAGACAGAGACGATAAGTGTGAAACTCAAGCACTGGTGATGGGGGAAGCAAGGGAGCTGGGAAGGACCGCACCGAACGGCACTGCGGGACCTCCCCGCAGCTGGGAAGCTGGAGTGCTGCCGCCGGGCAGGAAGACGGCTCTGGCTTACTCCCTGAGCACGCACGTGGGCTTGAACGTCAATGGCAGTTACTGTTTAGTGAGCGCACACTCCACGCCAGGCAGTACATCGTGCCAAATGCCTTTGCCACAGGAACATTGTAAAGTGATACACATAACCCCCATGAGGTCATTGTTATTTCCATTTACAGATGAAGAAACTGAGGCACTGAGAAGATAGGTGATTGGTTTGCCTAATGTCACAGCAAGTAAGTAGCAGAACTGGGACTCCAACCCAAATCTGTACAGCCTCGGAGATAAAAATTGTTAAGCTACGGTTTAGTTTACAAATACTGGTTGGTCTTGGGGTGGGGATTAGAATCTGTTCTGGTGTCATTGTTGTTTTTAAACTTTGCTGTGTGGTCGTCTTTTTTGAACCTACTATTGTTTGGGTAGAAACAAGAGAACAATGGTGTAAAAGAGTGTATTTATGAAAAAATCTATCAGTGTTATTGCTTTAGGTAGACACTTGTGACTTAGTAGCTAATGATATCAACACAGCTATTAGCAAATATTTAAGTGCATCACCACATTCAAAGCTGAGAAATAACTTTTTAGTTTGATGGAGTCCCACTTGTAGTGGTGGGACTCTGGCCAAGTTACTTCAGCTCTCTCCCCACCCCCTCCCTTCCATGCTCTCTAAAAAATTAATGGAAAAAATATCCTGTGGTGAATATTAACAACAAGAAAAGATTATGGCATGACAGGCCTGAGGGCTTCCTTTGCATCTTGCACTTTGGGTGGGGTAACTATGGAAGGCCAGACTGAGGCCCCAATGTGTTGGGCAGATGGTTCAAGGCCTCTCTGTCAGTCACTGGCAGAACTGGCCTTGACCTCTGCTGCCCCCTCAGTTCTCCAATGACGACTCTTCACCCACCCTCCTGTGTGCATTAGACACTATATACTCAACTCACTGCGTGAGAAAAAAAAATTGACAAATACTGTAAATTTTGTTCTAATTTCATACACTTCTATGTATGTTTTTATATCATTATCATCAAATTCCAAAATTCATTTATGTTTTGTTTTCACTGGAGTATTCCATACTTCTGTGTAGACACAAACTGTGCCTGTTGGGTTATTGAGGATGGCTCAATTACTATAAAACCACTCGAGCAAAAACGGCAACATAATGCCTCACATGACTGAAGAACTAAATAAAAAACCCAGCTTCAGGCAAGGAGGGGTCCAGGCGTTCAGAAAAGGTCATTAGGAAGTTGTCTCTGTACAGTTAGGTGACCTTTCCTCAGTATTGGCTTCACTTTCAGGCCAATGCTCTCCAGGTCAGGGCCCCTCACCAACCTACATAGTCACAGCTGTAAGTCCAGAAGCAAGAAGTCTCCTCTTTCCCAGGAGATCAGTGATTTCCTGAGTTTCATCTCATGCCTGGCGTGGATTTTCTGTGGCATGGAACACTGATTGGTCAAGTCCATCAGGTGCCACTTCTTGGTACTGAGGAGGTGTCACCTTCTGAAAACCACACCGCTTGACCAAAGGGCATGATTCCCAAAGGAAATCAGGGTGTTACCATTAGGAGAAATGGGAATTGAAGCGGGACAGACACAGGTGGCGTTCATGATGCCGCCCGCATAGCCACCAGTGACGGCCACCGCATTCTTTGTCATTTCCCCCATTACAGGCACTCAGGTGGCTTCCAGAGAGGAATTAGACATTCTGGGTTCAAATCCCACACCTGCCTCTCTGTAGCTGTAACTCTTGAGCAAATGCCTTAGCCTACCTTTGCCTCAGTTTCCTTACCTGTAGGGTGGGGACAGCAACAGTGTTTGCTCATAGGGGTGTTATGAGGATTAAATGAGCCAATGATCCATGTAAAGGACTCATATTGGCCCCTGGCACATATTAAGCACCCAATACCTGCTGGCTATTACTCACTGTTATAACTTGCATTGCCAAGAAAACAAACATTTAATTTGGAAAGGTACTTTTACTTTCTATGTATTTCCTTCGAATACATTCCTGTCAGTGGCTGTGCCTGGCCGAAGGTTCATCGGAGTCTACAGCTCTCATCATCATCCACGGATCACTCTCAGCAGGGCTGAGCCAGCGAAGCTTGTCACAGCCAGGTGCCCTGCGCCGGTTCAGCCCGAGGCTCTCACATCAGCTAGTCTTGTCTGGAGCAACACTTTCCCTTAAGGGCAAAACAAAATAACTAGTGCACATGTCTGACAGAGGGAGGGCTGCTGGAGTGGTCTGGGCTAACCCATGGCTCTTACATCGTCCCGCCACTGAGCTGCTCAGAGGCCGTCTGTCCTGCATCCCCGGATTGCCAGTCCTCTGGGCTCATGTCCTTGTGCGGGGACCTGTGCCACTTTCCCTCTCCCATGCTCTAGAGCTGCCAGGGGCTACTCCAAAATTCCCAGCTGGGTTCTTTTTTCTTTAAAAATTAATTATTCATTTGAAAAATCTTTATTGAAAGTATTACAGATGTCCCCCTTTTCCCCCACTGACCCCCTCCACCCTGCAACTACCCCCCCCCCCACAGGCCTTCCCCATACTAATGTCTGTGTCCATGGGTTATGCTTATAAACATAAAAGTTCTTTGATTAATCTCACCCCACCCATTCCCCCATCCCGGCCTTTCCTCTGAGATCCCTCAGTCTGTTTCATGCTTCTATGTCTCTGGATCTATTTGTTCATCAGTTTATTTTGTTCATTAGATTCCACATACAAGTGAGATCATGTGATACTTGTCTTTCTCTGACTCGCTTATTTCACTTAGCGTAATACTCTCTGGGACCATCCATACTGTCCCAAAGGGTAAGAGATCCTTCTTTTTTACAGCTGCATAGTATTCCATGGTGTGAATGTCCCACAGCTTTTTATCCACTCATCTACTGATGGGCACTTGGGCTGTTTCCAGATCTCAGCTATTGTAAACTGCGCTGCTGTGAACATAGGGGTGCATAAGTTCTTTCTGATTGGTGTTTCCCGTTTCTTAGGACATATTCCTAGAAGTGGGATCACTGAGTCAAATGGAAGTTCTATATTGAATTTTTTTTTAAAAAATATGTCTTTATTGATTTCAGAGAGAGGAAGGGAGAGGGAGAGAGAGAGATAGAAACATCAATGATGAGAGAGTCATCGATCAGCTGCAGCCCGCAACCAGGGCATGTGCCCTGACCAGGAATCGAACCCCGATCGCCTGGATCCTAGGTCGATGCTCAACCCCTGAGCCACGCCCGGCTGGGCTATATTGAATTTTTTGAGGAAACTCCACACTGCTTTCCATAGTGGTTGCACCAGTCTGCATTCCCACAAGCAGTGCACCAGGGTTCCCCTTTCTCCACACCCTCACCAGCACTTGTTTGTTGATTTATTGATGGAGCCATTCACACAAGGGTGAAGTGATGCCTCATTGCGGTTTTAATTTGCATCTCTCTGATGATTAGCAACATTGAGCATCTTTTCATATGTCTCTTGGCCATCTGCATGTCCTCTTTGGAGAAGTGTCTATCTAGGTCCTTTGCCCATTTTTTAATTGGGTTGTTTGTTTTCCTTCTGTTAAGTTGTATGAGCTCCTTATATATTTTGGATATTAACCCTTTATCAGATGTGTCATTGGCAAATATGTTCTCCCATACAGTGGGATCCCTTTTCATTTTGTTGATGGTTTCTTTTGCTGTGCAGAAGCTTTTTATTTTGACGCAGTCCCATTTGTTTATTTTCTCCTTTGTTTCTCTTGCCCTAGGAGATGTGTCAGCAAAAATATTGCTATGAGAGATGTCTGAGATTTTGCGGCCTATGTTTTCCTCTACGATTTTTATGGTTTCACATCTCACATTTAAGTCTTTTATCCATTTTGAGTTTATTTCTGTGTATGGTGAAGTTGGTGGTCTAGTTTCATTTTTTTTGCATGTACCTGTCCAATTTTCCCAACACCATTTATTGGACTGTCTTTACTCCATTGTATGTTCTTGCCTCCTTTATCAAATATTAAGTGACCATAATAGCTTTGGTTGATTTCTGGGTTCTCAGTTCTGTTCCACTGATCTATATGCCTGTTCTTGTTCCAGGATGTTTTGATTACAGTGGTTTTATTGTATAACTTGATATCTGGTACTGTGATCCCTCCAACTTTGTTCTTCTTTCTCAAGATTGCTGTGGCTATTCAGGATCTTTTTTGGTTCCATACAAATTTTTGAAGTGTTTGTTCTAAATCTGTGAAATACACAGTTGGTATTATAATAGGGATTGCATTGAATCTATAGATTGCTTTGGGTGGTATGGACATTTTAATGATGTTAATTCTTCCAATCCATGAACATGGTATATTCTTCCACTTGTTTCTATCTTCCTCTATCTCTTTTTGCAACGTCTTGTAGTTTTCTGAATACAGGTCTTTTACCTCCGTGGTTGAGTTTATTCCTAGGTATCTTAATTTTTTTTGTTGCAGTGGTAAATGGGATTGTTTAGTTTCTCTTTCTAAGATTTCATTATTTGTGTATAAAAATGACATTGATTTCTGGGTGTTAACTTTGTATCCTGCTACCTTGCCAAATTCACTTATTAAATCTAGTAGTTTTTTGGTGGAGTCTTTAGGATTTTCTATGTACAGTATCATGTCATCTACAATTAATGGCAGTTTTATTTCCTCCTTTCCAATTTGGATTCCTTTTATGCTTTCCTCCTGTCTGATCGCTGTGGCTAGGATTTCCAGAACTGTGTTGAATAAGAATGGTGAAAGTGGGCACCCCTGTCTTGTTCCTGTTCTTAGGGGAAATGAATTTATTTTTTGCCCATTGACTATGATGTTGTCTGTGGGTTTGTCATACATGGTCTTTATTATGTTGAGGTATGTTCCCTCTATTCCCACTTTGCTTAGAGTTTTAATCAAAAATGGGTGTTGGATTTTGTCAAATGCTTTTTCTACATCTATTGATATGATCATGTGATTTTTGTCTTTCATTTGGTTTATGTGATGTATCACATTTATGGATTTGTGAATATTGTACCAGCCTTGCATCCCTGGAATAAATCCCACTTGGTCATGGTGTATAATCTTTTTAATATATTGCTGGGTCTGATTTGCTAATGTTTTGTTGAGGATTTTAGCATCAGTGTTCATCAGGGATATTGGCCTGTAATTCTCTTTCTTTGTAGTGTCCTTATCTGGTTTTGGAATTAGGCTAATGCTGGCCTCATAAAAAAGAGCTTGGGAGTTTTCCTTCCTCTTGGGTATTTTGGAATAGTTTGAGGAGAGTAGGTGTTAATTTTTCTTTGAATGTTTGATAAAACTCCCCTGTGAAGCCATCCAGGCCAGGGCTTTTGTGTGCTGGGAGCCCTTTGATTACTGCTTCAACTTTATCAGTAGTTATTGGCCTATTCAGGTTTTCTGACTCTTCCTGATGGAGTTTTGGAAGGTTGTATTTTTCTAGGAATTTATCCCTTTCATCCACGTAGTCCAGCTTGGTGGCATATAGTTGTTCATAGTATTTTCTTACAATCCTTTGTGTTTCTGTTGGGTCAGTTGTTACTTCACTGCTTTCGTTTCTGATTTTATTTATTTGGGTCCTCTCTCTTTTGTCTTGATGAGTCTGGCTATAGGTTCATAAATCTTGTTTATCTTTTCGAAGAACAGCTCTTGGTTTCATTGATTTTTTTTTTTAAATATCTTTATTGATTTCAGAGAGAGGAAAGGAGGGGGAGAGAGAGAGATAGAAACATCAATGATGAGAGATCAAGCCCGCAACCCGGGCATGTACCCTGACCGGGAATCAAACCCTGATCGCCTGGACCCTAGGTCGATGCTCAACCACTGAGCCATGCCCGGCTGGGCATCATTGATCTTTTGTATTGTTTTTTAATCTGTCTGTCATTTATTTCTGCTCTGACCTTTATTATTTCCTTCCTTCTACTTTGGGCTTTTCTTGTTGTTCTCTTTCTAAGTTTTTAAGTTGTAGGGTAAGAGAGTTTATTGGAAGTTTTTCTTGTTTTCTGAGGTATGCCTGTAGTGCTATGAACTTCCTTCTTTGGGCTGCTTTCATTGTGTCCCATAGATTTGGAGTTGTTGTCTGTTCATTTTCATTTGTTTTGAGGAAGATTTTGATTTATTCCTTGACCTCTTTGGTAACTCATTCATTGTTTAAAAACATGTTATTTAGCCTCCATGTGTTTGAATGTATTTTAGTATTTTTATTGTAGCTGATTTCTAATTTCATGCCATTGTGGTCTGAGAAGATGCCTGATATGATTTCAATCTTCTTGAGCTTGTAGAGACTTGTTTTGTATCCTAACATGTGGTCTCTCTTTGAGAATGTCCCATGTGCACTTGAGAAGAATGTATATTCTGCAGCTTTTGGGTGGAATATTCTGTAAATATCAATTAAATCCATCTAATCTAGTGTGTCACTTAGTGTCACTGTTTCCTTGTTGATTTTTTGTCTGGAAGACCTATGCAGTGAAGTCAGCGAGGTGTTAAGGACCCTTAGTATGACTGTATTGCTGTTGATCTCTCCCTTAAAGTCCTCTAGAAGTTTTTTTTAAATAAATTTAGGTGCTTCTGTATTGGGTGCATATATGTTTATCAGGGTTATATCCTCTTGTTCGATCAATCCCTTTAGTATTGTGTAGTGATCTTGTCTCTCATTATAGTCTCCATTGTGAAGTCTATTTTGTCAGATATGAGTATTGCTACCCCAGCTTTTTTTAATTTCCATTTACATGGAAAATATTTTTCCATCCCTTCACTCTCATCCTGTGTGATTCTTTTGTTCTGAGGTGGTTCTCTTGTAGGGAGCATATATTTGGGTAATGTTATCTTATCCGTTCAGCCACCCTAGTCTTGGTTTCAGATCCTTGTTTTGCATTACCTTGAATACTTCATGCCATTCCCTTCTGGCCTGTAGAGTTTCTGATGAGAAGTCAGCTGACAGCCTTATGGGAGCTCCTTTGTAGGTAACAGATTGCTTTTCTCTAGCTTTCTTTAAGACTCTCTCTGTCTTGAACTTTTGGCATTTTAATTATGATGTGTCTGGGCATGGGCCCCTTTGGATTCTTCTTGCTTGGGACTCTCTGTGCCTCCTGAGCTTGTGTGACTTTTTCCTTGACCAGGTTAGGGAAGTTTTCTGCCATTATTTCTTCAAACAGGTTCTCTAACCCTCACTTTCAACCTCTTCTGGCACTCCT